>NW_027642675.1:587500-640000 GCF_032717465.1 Coenobita brevimanus | reverse complement strand
CACACTTTCCTGTAAAATGTCCACGCCAGTTTTTCTATACGGCGTTGTGTTCTTTCTGACTTTTTCCTGCCGGCTTCGGCTGGAGGGTTTGGAGGGCGGGGGAGAGCCTTCTTCTTTGTTATCCTTATCTCATTCTAGTAGTTTAGTTACTCTTCTAGGAGCTGCCTAGCATGGGCCAACCGGCCTACTGCAGTTATCCTCTCTTCTTATGTTATGTTCTTATGTACATACAGACATGCATATAAATACGTGTATACATCCATACGTACACACAGGTAAAAATCAGGCGGAAAATTGACTAGTAAATATTTTTCTATTCCATCTATCCATACATACATACATAAACATACAGACATAAACCAACTCGATCTCTGTCTGCATCTGCGGTTTCTCTAATGCATCAGTCCTTACATAACCATCCAGCCTTCCATCTCTTCACCATCCATCAGATCAGCCACACACACACACACACACACACACACACACACACACACACACACACACACACACACACACACACACACACACACACACACAAACTCGTCAATATCCTTCAACCCGCAATAAAACTCACATGTCGAGCAAACAGTTCAACCTCCTCCTTTGCGGTATTGAAAGAGAGAGAGAGGGAGATGCAATTTGGATTTTTTGGTATAAGATGGATTGTTCTTTCGTCTCTCTCTCTCTCTCTCTCTCTCTCTCTCTCTCAGTCAGTCCATATATCTATCTATCTATCTATCTGTGTATAACTATTTGTCTATTAATCTACCTTTCTTCATTGTTTCTCACTTCTTCCTTCTTCGTTTATACTCTGGCTATTTCTTAATTTTTTTTCCCTCCTCTCTTCCCTCCCCCTCTCCCTCCTCCATACCTCCCTCTCCCTCCCTTAATCCCTCTTGTTGTCTTAATCTCCTCCTCCTCCTTGGCCTCTCTCTCTCCTTCACTTTCTCCTTCCTTCCTTTCTCTTCATTCTTTTCTTTTCTTTTCGTCTCCCTCTTTCATCCATCCTTTCTTCCTTCGGTAATTTGGTTTGCTGTTCTCATTCGTCTCCATAATCTCTCTCTCTCTCTCTCTCTCTCTCTCTCTCTCTCTCTCTCTCTCTCTCTCTCTCATTATTCCATTCTCCATTTCTTTCTTTTTCTTCCTTTCACCTCCTCCCAAACCTCCCTTTCTCACCTACCCTTCTCTCTCACACCCTTCCATTTCACCATCCCTCCATTTTGCCTCCTTCCCTCCACTACCCCACCTTCCCTCCACTTCCTCCTCCTCTCCTTCCGTCCCCCCACCCTCCTTATCCCTCCCCCACCTCCCTAATCCCTCCCCCACCCGGTCAGTACCCAGAAATGAAAGGAATGTTACACAGACTCTATTATCCTTTTGTGTACCTGAGATGTAAAGAATAATGGGTGACAGGCCTAAACCATCAGAGAGAGAGAGAGAGAGAGAGAGAGAGAGAGAAGTACCGTGAACCATTTAGCATTCACATAAGAACATAAGAAGAGAGGATAACTGCAGTAGGCCGGTTGGCCCATGCTAGGCAGCTCCTAGAAGAGTAACTGAACTACTAGAATGAGATAAGGATAGCAAAGAAGAAGGCTCTCCCCCGCCCTCCAAACCCTCCAGCCGAAGCCGGCAGGAAAAAGTCAGAAAGAACACCACGCCGTATAGAAAAACTGGCGTGGACATTTTACAGGAAAATGTGAAAGGAGAATAGAGACTATCACAGTGTAACCTGAAAAGGAAAAATTATGAATTAGTATTGGTTATAAGATTTTCTTTTTTCTATATCCACCCCTTATTTGTCATATGCTTATCTAGCCTATGCTTGAAACTCTCAATGGAAGAGGCAGCAACTACTTTACTAGGTAGCTTATTCCATTCGTCTACTACTCTATTATCAAACCAATTTCTACCTATTTCCTTTCTGAAACGGAATTTTTCTAGTTTGAAACCATTATTTCTAGTTCTATCCTGTATGCTCACTTTAAGTACCTTGCTAATATCTCCCTTATTTATACCATTCATCTACTTAAACACCTCAATTAAGTCTCCCCTTACTCTACGCCTCTCTAGCGAATGCAGACTTAGTCTTTTCAGTCTGTCTTCATATGACAGGTTCCGGACGTCATGTATCATTTTTGTCATTCTTCTCTGTACATTTTCTAACGAATTAATATCCATTCTATAGTAAGGACACCAAAATTGTACTGCGTAGTCTAAATGTGGCCTTACTAATGCTAGATAAAGTTTCATTATTACTTTAGATGATCTATGTGGCCTTACTAATGCTAGATAAAGTTTCATTATTACTTTAGATGATCTATGTGGCCTTACTAATGCTAGATAAAGTTTCATTATTACTTTAGATGATCTATGTGGCCTTACTAATGCTAGATAAAGTTTCATTATTACTTTAGATGATCTATTTCATTATTACTTTAGACCCGACCACCACCACCCCCACTGTCCTAATCCCGGAGTTTAAACGTAGATAAGACCTCATTTGACCTTTGTTACGCCTCCCCTGACCTTTGTTCCGCCTGAGACGCTGAAGGGGACGCTGTAGGAGGGCAAGATTTATAGGGGGGGTGAAGCGAAAATGACCCTAGGGAAGACAAATTACTTGGAGGTGAAAAGACTGAAGGTGTTGAGATTGTAAAGTTTTGAGAGAGAGAGAGAGAGAGAGAGAGAGAGAGAGAGAGAGAGAGAGAGAGAGAGAGAGAGAGAGAGAGAAGGTCATTGGTGTGGACGTGAAAACAAACAATGAGTGTGAAGTGGTGGACCTTATCTGGGGCCTCATCTGTGTGTGTGTGTGTGTGTGTGTGTGTGTGTGAGAGAGAGAGAGAGAGAGAGAGAGAGAGAGAGACAGACAGACAGACAGACAGACAGAGAGACAGAGAATTAAGCAGTAAAATCTAAACAAATACTTTAATAATAATAATAACAATAATAATAATAATGCGTTTAAGTCTTTCAGCTAGATTTGTAAATGTATGTAGCGCTTTATGTATTTATGTAGCGGGTTTGTTTCTCCATAAATCCCATTACTGTAAATTAACGTTGATATTGTTGTAGTAATATTATTTTGGCAACTCACAAGGGAATATTATTATTGCTTAGGATATTCGCACATATTTGTAGACGCACATGTATACACACAAAGGCGTACACACAGGCATATTGTAATAGTGTACATAAGATTAATTACACATACATTTTCTTCACACACACACACACACACAGGTAAAACAGGTGAGGTAGGCAAGGTACACGTGGGTTATCAGGTAAATCTCAGGGGCGGTCTTCCTCCCCTGGGGTGTTGGGTGGGGGGAGGCCCTGGGGGTGTTTGGAAGGGGGTAGTTGAGGAGGAAGGAGGGATAGAGAGGGAGGGGGGGGAGAGGTGAAGTGGAGGGAATGGAAGACAAAATGGGAGGTAGAGGTGGGGAGGAAGCTAGGGAAGAGAAGTGGGGAGAGATTGTGGGGGAGAGAGAGAAGGAAAAATGTTATAGAACTACAGATAGATAGATATACAGATAGGTAGACATGGGTAGGTAGATAGATAGATAGGTTTAAAAATAGCTAGATAGATAAATAAATATAGATATTAAAATGGATAGAATCCTGGCTGAAAGGACGAAAGCAGAGAGTATTAATAAATGGAACTAAGTCGGACTGGGGATTAGTAACTAGCGGTGTACCACAGGGTTCAGTACTCGGTCCCTTATTATTTATCATATATATAAATGATCTAGACTTAGGAGTCAATAGCAGAATCAGCAAATTTGCCGACGATACAAAAATAGGGCGTATCATTAACTCGACTGACGATTGCCATTACTTACAAAAAGACCTCGATACATTGTCCAAATGGTCTAAAACTTGGCAAATGGAATTTAACGTTGAAAAATGTAAAGTACTTAACGTAGGCAAGACCATTGGAGATACTAAATACAGCTTAGATAACAAAGAAATTAGCAAATCGGAATGCGAGAGAGATCTAGGAGTTATGATTAGTAACGACCTTAAACCAAGGCAACAGTGTATTAATGCGAGAAATAAAGCAAATAGGGTCCTAGGATTTATTTCGAGAAGCGTGAGCAATAGATCATCTAAAATAATACTAAAACTTTATCTAGCATTAGTAAGGCCACATTTAGACTACGCAGTACAATTTTGGTGTCCTTACTATAGAATGGATATTAATTCGTTAGAAAATGTACAGAGAAGAATGACTAAAATGATACATGACGTCCGGAACCTGTCATATGAAGACAGACTGAAAAGACTAAATCTGCATTCGCTAGAGAGGCGTAGAGTAAGGGGAGACTTAATTGAGGTTTTTAAGTGGATGAATGGTATAAATAAGGGAGATATTAGCAAGGTACTTAAAGTGAGCATACAGGATAGAACTAGAAATAATGGTTTCAAACTAGAAAAATTCCGTTTCAGTAAGGAAATAGGTAGAAATTGGTTTGGTAATAGAGTAGTAGACGAATGGAATAAGCTACCTAGTAAAGTAGTTGCTGCCTCTTCCATTGAGGGTTTCAAGCATAGGCTAGATAAGCATATGACAAATAAGGGGTGGATATAGAATAAAGAAAATATTATAACCAATACTAATTCAAAAATAAATTTTCTTTTCAGGTTACACTATGATAGTCTCTATTCTCCTTTCACACTTTCCTGTAAAATGTCCACGCCAGTTTTTCTATACGGCGTGGTGTTCTTTCTGACTTTTTCCTGCCGGCTTCGGCTGGAGGGTTTGGAGGGCGGGGGAGAGCCTTCTTCTTTGCTATCTTTATCTCATTCTAGTAGTTCAGTTACTCTTCTAGGAGCTGCCTAGCATGGGCCAACCGGCCTACTGCAGTTATCCTCTCTTCTTATGTTCTTATGTTCTAATAGACAGCCTGGAGCACTATAATGACATGGGGTTCAGCCTCACACCTTACCTCACACCTGCCTCCACCCCACCCCACCCCACCCCCGGGAATACCTCTCATTAACACCTCGCCTCACCTCTTGTGGGACTACCTTTCTGACTGACACCTTTTGTTTTGAGAAAGCAGTAGTTTACCTTAGCTGATCCTCAATGATTTTCAGTCTTAAGTATTGTTATAAGGGGTGACAGGCATATATATATATATTTTTTTATAGCATTGCAGCCCAGCTTTGCCACCAAAACACAGTACTTGAAATCAGCTGGATGTCCATAAGATACATCGCATACAGTATATTTATTCCCTGCCACAGTGGGGTTAGGGGAAGGCTGGCCAGCATCCTGAATGGCAATGTAATCAGCAAACCTCAACTGTGCCTCAGATCTAAGCCCTGACTGGCCCCATCCTGCCGCAGTGCCTTCACCCACTACATCACTAGGCGTCAGCTATACTCAGGTCATTTTATCTAGGCGTAGACTTGCCATCTTGAATGTTGAGCTGTAACAGATCATCATCATGGCGCTAATAATGAAGTTCTGTGGAAGGGATGTTGAACCCTAGTACAGTCGTCCTCTGCCACTGAGCTATGACAATTACTATGCTGAGAATGAACAAAAATCTTTATGGATTTAAAGTGTGAACTATACACTATACTTTTGTTGCCCTAACTTGGCCTAGGTTTTTGTCTTTTTGCAGCTCATATCAAACAGTTCAGTGGCCGAAAAATACAGTGCAGTGGCTTTGCATCCTTTTCATAGCACTTCATATCTTCTTTGCTATCCTTATATCATTCTAGTAGTTCAGTTACTCTTCTAGGAGCTGCCTAGCATGGGCCAACCGGCCTACTGCAGTTATCCTCTCTTCTTATGTTCTTATAACGGAATTTTTCCAGTTTGAAACCATTACTTCTAGTTCTATCCTGTATGCCCACTTTAAGTTCTGTACCTTGCTAATATCTCCTTTACTTATTCCCTTCCTTCACTTAAACACCTCAGTTAAGTCTCCCATTACTCTACGTCTTCCTAGTCGGTGCAAATTTAGTCTTTTTAGTCTGTGTTCATGTGGCAGGTTCCGAACATCATGTATCATTTTTGTCATTATCCTCTGTGCGTTTTCAAGCGACTTTATATCCATTCAATAGTACGGACACCAAAATTGCACGGCGTGGTCTAAATGTGGCCTTATTAATGCTAAATAAAGTTGCAAAGTTGCTCCTCGAAAGAAATCGTAGGAGCCTATTTGCTTTATTTCTAGCATTAATACACTTCTGCCTAGGTTAAGGTCTTACTAACCATAACTCCTAGATCTCTCTCGCATTCCGATTTACTAATTACTTTGTTATCTAAGTTGTATGTAGTATCTCCCATGGTCTTGCCTACGTTCAGTACTGTGCAGTTTTCAAAATCTGACAGTGAATTACCCTCAACATTTGTACAAGTGGCACCATTGGATTGTCAAGGCCAACGTTAGTCGTCATCGCCGCGCGAGGGCAGCACATACAAGGTTGACTCCACGCTGCTTGCCTGTCACCATCACGCGAGGCTGATGCAGTGACATGGTGATTTTCAACACGCTGCGCAACTTGATGCCCAGTGTGTACGGGGCTTAACATGGAGGCAACGCAAGAACAAGACAGAGAGAGAAAAAAAAACGAAAAGACAATGATCAGTGGAAAGATTCGTCGAAGTTACATAAGGCTCCCCTCTATTTTATGGGAGTTTTCATTGTTGCAAGCCCCGCCCCCAATGTGGCGCCCATCAGTCTGCCTCTACCTATAAAACACCCATGCCAGCAGCCCAGGGTCAGTGAGCCTCAGTGTCGCTCTTGCATGGTTAGGGTGTATATCTTCGACGGTTAGCCCATGGCGCCAAGTCGTCTACACTCCAGAGTTGGTCCAGCCACCGTGCCAGCAAGTCTATAGGCGAGCTAGTGAACCTTGGCGCGCCGATCCCGTAGACTTCACCATGGCTCGCACATCTGCTATTGCCTACGACCCGTTGAGGGGGGCATCCAACAGCAGATCGGAGCTACCGGGAGCCCAGAAGATCAGGGGAACTGTTCGTTGGTTCAACGTGAAGGCTGGGTACGGTTTCATCACGTGCCAGGACACTGGTGCTGATGTTTTCGTCCCTGGCCGTTCGATCGTTGTACCAAACGAACAGAACCGCCAACGCTCTCTTGGCGAAGGTGAGACGGTGGAGTTCAGTCTTTCACAGTCTCCTAAGGGTCCTGTGGCCAGGGATGTCTCTGGGCCGGGGGGTGTAGCTGTGCAGGGCTCTGTCCATGCATGGCGACGCCCCACGGCCCAGAGACGCCGGCCTCAGAATCCTGGGAGATCTGGGAAGATGGACACCATCGTTGCGATGTGCATCGCGACGGCGAAGGCTTTCTGCGGTGATGACAGGGCGGCCCTGCGCATTCTCCTCCCTCAGATTTTCGAGGAGAATGGGTTGCCACGCATTGTCATCCCCGAGAGTTTCGCCCACGATGTCCGTCCCGCCACTCGTCAGAAGCGTCAGCCCCGTCCTCAGCAGCCTGCCCAACCTCGCACAACACCGCGAAAACGGCTGCAGTTGGATGCTCCTCTCAACAGAGGGACTGCCACCATTCCCGACGACCCGGCACCGAACTTGGACCTCGATCCGACTACTGAAGACCATGCCTCGTCACCGGCAGCTGAGGAGGACACGGAGACCATCCCCGACCCTCCAGACACCCTAGATCCTGCTGCCATTGACGACGGTGATGAAGACACCACCATGGAGACAGGCACTGCATCCCCTCTGCCATCAAGTGAGACCACTAAGAAGAAGAAGAAGGGGAAGAATAAGAAGAGGAAGGCAGAACAACTTGCCCCCTCCATCAACTCGACACTCGACCTGCCTGCACCCACCACCGCCACGAACGTCAGCCCTCAGGATCAAGCAAAAGCCCGCATCCGAGACATTTTGCCACCCCTCCATCCCACCATCAAGCAACGTCTCGACTCACTATCGTATGACGAACTCTTCGATCAGAGAGACAGCTACTGGGACAACAACTTCTCAGATGCACTCGACGCCCTACTAAGACTCGCTACTCCAGTGCCATTCCAAGAACATCACGAACGATGCCTGGAAGAAATAATAGACACTCACCCCGACGACACAGCGATAATGAACTACATTGTGAACCGGATCGAACACGAGAGAATACAGCATCTTCACTGACCGGGCTAATGTATGGCCCGGCCTGCACTATAGGTGCAGGAAATCTACGAACGAACGAACGAACGTCTACACTCGCATGATCGCATCTGCCACACCAACGGTTACCTTACCCCCTTCCTTTCCCTCAGCACCTAATGTCGGGTGGGGGGGGTGTACGTGTGATGCCCAGCTCCGCGGTGCCTGGCTGTCTTGTTACCCACACCTACCAGGCTCATTGCAAATGAGAAATATGTTTCGCTGAGGGTGGGGGATGGAGAGAGGATTATTGAGAGGAGCATGTGTAGTTAAAAGGAAAGACAGACTGACAAATGAGGAAGTGCAGGAGCGTTGTGGTGTTAATGTGAACGTGATAGAAAGCGTTAGGAGAAAATACACTGAGGTGGTTTGGCCATGTGGAGAGGATGGAGAGCGAGAGACAAGCGAGGAGAGTGTATGTGAGTGAGGTGGAGGGGGGAGGAGAGGGAGGGGAGGCCTAAGATGAGATGGAAGGATTTTTTTTGGATTTGTGGCCTCTTTTAAGAGGGCTAGTTTATTGGACAGCCTCCCTCATCCTGTGAGGGACGCAGCGTTATAAATTGCTACAGTTATTCAAAAGGAGAACACCACCTAGTGATGTACACCTGCCATGACGTACATAAGTTACAAGATAATGTTATATACATAATATTGGATCCTGGTAGTGGGATACATACTAGCATAGCTGATACACATTGTACAGTGTGGAAACTTAAGGTTATTGCAGTTGCCAAACTTATCTCAGTACCTTACATTATTGGTGATGAAGTAAGTGCATAAATACTGTAATCTTATAATAAGCCAAATTTTAAATATAATATCCAGTAGGCTGAATAATAGTAGGCAAATAGTATATACCAGGACATGCACACGCATATACATACACATACACAAGCATACATGTATCTGTAGAAACTTATGCACACATACATGTAGACACACACATACTCATATATGTACAAATACACACATACTCATGCATGTACACGAGTCTTTCCACATAGTTACATTGGGGAGGCCAAACCTTTATGTTTTCTTAGTATTTCTTTAACAATACCATTCTCCAGAAAATAAGTAGCCTGGTGCACAATTGTACTCAAGTTAGGGTTCCTGAAGTTCACAAGATTCGGACACACTAGAATGTAATGATGTAGTGTATGCCCACCCGCAGTACCACATACCTTACACCTTCTTCTGTGTTCATTAACTGCTGCCCCGTGCTGCCAAGGGTGGTCGTATCCTAACCTCACTCTGGCATGAACAACTTCCTGCCACCTACTTGTGCCTGCCTTTCCATATGTGTAGGATGTTCTTAGGCCAACATTGTTATAGTAATATATTGACCTGCTTGTGTGATATTCATTCTGTCGTTTTGATATCATTATGCTTTTTTGTCTGTTTTTAATTCTTGATCTAAGCTGACGAAGGGAGAGTCCAAGATCGCAGTCTGTTTGAGTCTTTTTAGAGGCCTCCTTTGCTAGTTGGTCAGCCCTTTCATTCCCTGGCACCCCAATATGTGAAGGTACCCAAACGAACTGTACAGAGATACCTTTTCTGATTATCTGACTGACATAATTCCTAATATCGTATACAAGATCTTGATAAGTTGAGCAGTTATTCTTAAGGGCTTGTAGGGCTGATAAACTGTCTGAAAAAATAACTGCATTGCTTCCCGTCCTTCTAATGTGCCTTAGCCCCAGCTTGATAGCCACAAGCTCAGCTTGTGTCGAGGAGGCCCAGTCATGGACCTTAACTTTGGTGTCGCATTCTTGACAGAACTGTCCACCTCGTACCACCGTCATGGCTGCTCCAGCTTCTCCAGTTTCTCTGTCCAGAGATCCGTCACAGTAAATTAAGTCAGTCTCATCGTTTTGTGTCAAAGAATTGCTCAGTTCTGAGAAAAGAGATCTTAGTACACATGTTGGCATGTCTGCTTTCCGATAGGGTAGGCTTAGTATTTTGCAGTCTATGTCTGTTTCTTCCCAGGGTGGAGTAATCTCACCCAAGGAAACGTCAGTCTGGATGTAGTCCACGACATCATTGGCTATTATATCTCTGGCTGTTAGTGATGCCCAGTTATTACTTCTGATTTCTTCAAGGCCTAAATGATTAATTAATTCCATTTTTGGTTTTATCTCTCTCTCGTCTCTGAGTGCTT
This sequence comes from Coenobita brevimanus, assembly GCF_032717465.1. Taxonomy (NCBI): domain Eukaryota; kingdom Metazoa; phylum Arthropoda; class Malacostraca; order Decapoda; family Coenobitidae; genus Coenobita; species Coenobita brevimanus. The sequence goes on along the minus strand of NW_027642675.1, from coordinate 629,681 downwards.
TGATTCCTATAATGGTATTAATTTCGAATACCCGATCTACTATAGAGGGCAAACCAAGTTCAAGTCTCATATTGGCAACCTTAGCAGTACGTGGGCAGCCGAGAATGATACGCAGTGCTTCATTCTGTATGATCTCAAGCTTGGTGAGCCTATGTTTACCCATGCAGGCGAGCACCGGGGCAGCATAGTCAATGAGGGACCTTATATATGCTATGTACATTGTTCGAAGAACTGCAACAGAAGCACCAAGTCCTCCCCAGGCCATTGCTTTCAGGGCTGGTAATCTAGACTTGCAAGTAGTTAACAGTGTCTGGAGTTCTTTTTCTTTACCACGGTTTCCACCTATATGTACTCCCAGGTATTTATGTGTCCTAACATACTCCAATGGCCTCCCTTGCATTATGATACTTTCTTGTGGTGAAATACCAGAATACATGGCTTTGGTTTTCTGAGTGGATATGACAAAGCCCAGATTATTACATACTCCTACTATGATGTTTAATGCATTTTGCATTTGCCTGTGTGTGCTTGCTTGAATAAGCACATCATCAGCATATACTATAGTTGTTACCCCTTTTGGCAGTTTTATCATGGCAATGACATTCATTACTATATTAAAGAGGGTTGGACTTAGTACACCTCCTTGGGGAGTACCTAATTCCAGGGTCCTACAGGCAGATTTCCCACCCTGAAAGTAAACATATGCCTCCCTGTTGGTTAGATAATCTTTCGCCCATGCTAATAGTTTTCCCTTAACATCCATCTTGACTAGTTCATACAGGATAATATGCCTATTAGCTTTATCAAATGCACTTTTAAGGTCCAGGAATACTGAGAATTTTGCTGTGGTATTTGCTAAGTATGACATAATACAGGTTGTGGTATTCCTGCCCTTCAGAAACCCATTGAGATTAGGATGGAATTTATCACTCATTTTGTACAGCATTCTGTTAAGTACTATTCTTTCTAGCATTTTGCAGATGCAGGAAGTGAGTGATATAGGTCTATAAGTGTTCTGCTCACCAGGTTTTGGGATGGGCACAATAATGGCTTTTTTTCCACTGTTGAGCTAGACGGCCAGTTCGGTAGCTCAGGTTAAAAAGCTTGAGCAGTAAGTTGCCTCTAACTTTAGTAAGTGCATTTAGAATATCATATGTTATGCCATCCTCCCCTGGGGCAGTTGACTTCCCTTTCTTTATAGAGTTAAGAATTTCCCATTCAGTAATATCCACACAGGTATCATCCTGAAGGGATATGGCAGACATTATAGCGGATTCTCGTACATTATGCTCTTTATTAAGGTTGTCCTTGATGTGGTTCGGTAAACTGTTATAACTTGCAGCTGTGGACCATTCATCCATTAGTTACTCAGCTTTAGTTTGGGGATTAGGATGAGCTGCAGTTTGTTTCTTTGCTGCCTTTGCGATGTTTATTTGTTTCCAGACCTTTTGTGTGGAGGTTTCCCTATGGATATTACCCACAAACCCTATCCAGTAGTTTTCCCTTGCTTTCATTTTTGCTTCTCGGCACTGTGTTGCCATGTACTGTAGCGCTCTATAATTCTCATCACTCGGGTCTTGTCTCCACCTTCGTGAGACATTTCTCATTATTGAATTATAGTACTGAACCTGGGGGAGAGGAGGGACGAGGGAAAGCATCACATGTGGAAAGCTAAATATGTTTGTCTGGTTCCATACTGTCCACACACACACACACACACACACACACACACACACACACACACACACACACACACACACACAGGCTCTCCCACGTTCACTACATCCTCCGGGAAAACGCAGACAGGAAAAAGCAAGCAAAACGCCATAACACTTTGATAAGGAAATTAAACAGGAAAATTTTATAGGAAAGACGGAAGAGAAACAAGTACGCAATATACAAATGGGGGAAATGAAAGAAAAAAGCTGCAGATTAGAAAGAAACTCTCTCTCTCTCTCTCTCTCTCTCTCTCTCTCTCTCTCTCTCTCTCTCTCTCTCTCTCTCTCTCTCTCACGTTTGATTGATTTTTAATAGATTTATTTTATATTTAATAGATACCCGTGTAATGGACCAATACATCTGTTAACTCTCTCTCTCTCTCTCTCTCTCTCTCTCTCTCTCTCTCTCTCTCTCTCTCTCTCTCTCTCTCTCTCTCTCTCTCTCTCTCTCTCACCTCCCACGCCCTATTAAAGCTGACTTTCCTTACACCTCTCTCTCACTCTGTGTGTCACTTTCTCTTATCTCTTATCTCTCACTCCTTCATCTCCTTATCATTCCTGTTGTTTATCATCTGAGAGAGAGAGAGAGAGAGAGAGAGAGAGAGAGAGAGAGAGAGAGAGAGAGAGAGAGAGAGAGAGAGAGACATTGCTGTGCGAAATGTGTCGGTGTGTGAGTGAGGGGAAGTGTGTGGGAGTGGGTGTGTGTTTGTGTGTGTGTGTGTGTGTGTGTGTGTGTGTGTGTGTGTGTGTGTGTGTGTGACTGAATTTGTGTATGTGTGGACTTGTGAGAGGGTGTGTTTACAGAGTTACATAAATATACAGACCTTTGACCCTCTTGTGGTGGTTTGGCTTTAATATTACCTACGTTGACAGATTTACTTACTAATTACAGAGGTTCAGATATACGATTGCAGTGGAGAGAGAGAGAGAGAGAGAGAGAGAGAGAGAGAGAATTCAGATGACAAAAATGACAGGATATTAAAATGGAGGTAAGAGATGGGGCAGAGGAGGGAGAAGAGGGGAGGAATTAGAGAGACAGACAGACAGACAGACAGAAAATGGAAGAAAGAGGGATGAATTAATGAATGAGTGAATGAAGAACGTTATAGGAAGGAAGGAAAGCAAGGAAAAAACGAAGGGAAGAGGGAAAGAGAAAGGCAGAGGGGAAAATGGTGATAGGGGGGAAAGAAAGAAGGGAAAAAGGAAGGAAAGGAGAAATTTAAGGAAAGGAAGCAGATGAAGGAGGAAGAGAAAAAATGATGGAAAGAGGAGATTGGAAGGAGTGAAAGAATGAAGGAAGGAAGGAAGAAGAGAAAGAAGATGAAGGCCAAGGAGGAAGATGAGAGCAACAAAAAATGGGCTGGATAAAAAGAGGAGGGGAAGGAGGACAATAGGGAGGAGGGGAGGGGAGGGAGAAAGGGAGGGAGCATCTTCTGTGGCAATGTAGAGTTTTTCTCCCTTCCTCCCTCCCTCCCCCCATCTGGCCTTCTTTTCTTTCCCCTCATCCCTTCCTAGCTTACATTTTCTCTGCCCTTCCCTCCATCCCTCCCCTACTCCCTCCCTCCCTCACTCACTCACTCACTCACTCACTCACTCACTCACTCATCCCCTCTCCCCTTTGCATTCTCTACCATATTTGTCTTAGTCTCAGAAAACAGATACCACAGTGAGTCTACCCCATAACAGACTGTCTCAAGAGTAATAATTTTCTTTACTGTTTACATTCTAATTTGTATTATTCTTTATGCATCAAACCCTTCACTAAAATGTCGTATTTTTCGTTCTCTCTCTCTCTCTCTCCCTCTCCCTCTCCCTCTCCCTCTCCCTCCCTCTAATTTTCTATTTCTCCATCTTTCCCTCACCCTCTCTTCCTGCATCCTTCTCTGTTTGATAGAGTCCCACACGAAAGGTTAGGTAGAAAGGTTCGAGCACACGGTATAGACGGCGATATCTTAAAATGGATAGAATCCTGGCTGAAAGGACGAAAGCAGAGAGTATTAATAAATGGAACTAAGTCGGACTGGGGATTAGTAACTAGCGGTGTACCACAGGGTTCAGTACTCGGTCCCTTATTATTTATCATATATATAAATGATCTAGACTTAGGAGTCAGCAAATTTGCCGACGATACAAAAATAGGGCGTATCATTAACTCGACTGACGATTGCCATTACTTACAAAAAGACCTCGATACATTGTCCAAATGGTCTAAAACTTGGCAAATGGAATTTAACGTTGAAAAATGTAAAGTACTTAACGTAGGCAAGACCATTGGAGATACTAAATACAGCTTAGATAACAAAGAAATTAGCAAATCGGAATGCGAGAGAGATCTAGGAGTTATGATTAGTAACGACCTTAAACCTAGGCAACAGTGCATTAATGCGAGAAATAAAGCAAATAGGGTCCTAGGATTTATTTCGAGAAGCGTGAGCAATAGATCATCTAAAGTAATACTGAAACTTTATCTAGCATTAGTAAGGCCACATTTAGACTACGCAGTACAATTTTGGTGTCCTTACTATAGAATGGATATTAATTCGTTAGAAAATGTACAGAGAAGAATGACTAAAATGATACATGACGTCCGGAACCTGTCATATGAAGACAGACTGAAAAGACTAAGTCTGCATTCGTTAGAGAGGCGTAGAGTAAGGGGAGACTTAATTGAGGTGTTTAAGTGGATGAATGGTATAAATAAGGGAGATATTAGCAAGGTACTTAAAGTGAGCATACAGGATAGAACTAGAAATAATGGTTTCAAACTAGAAAAATTCCGTTTCAGAAAGGAAATCGGTAGAAATTGGTTTGGTAATAGAGTAGTAGACGAATGGAATAAGCTACCTAGTAAAGTAGTTGCTGCCTCTTCCATTGAGAGTTTCAAGCATAGGCTAGATAAGCATATGACAAATAAGGGGTGGATATAGAATAAAGAAAATATTATAACCAATACTAATTCAAAAATAAATTTTCTTTTCAGGTTACACTATGATAGTCTCTATTCTCCTTTCACACTTTCCTGTAAAATGTCCACGCCAGTTTTTCTATACGGCGTGGTGTTCTTTCTGACTTTTTCCTGCCGGCTTCGGCTGGAGGGTTTGGAGGGCGGGGGAGAGCCTTCTTCTTTGCTATCCTTATCTCATTCTAGTAGTTCAGTTACTCTTCTAGGAGCTGCCTAGCATGGGCCAACCGGCCTACTGCAGTTATCCTCTCTTCTTATGTTCTTCTTATGTTCTCTCTCTCTCTCTCTCTCTCTCTCTGAATATAATTGTCTTACGTCACCTGGATTGGAATGCTAGAGTTTCCCCCACCATGAAAGGGTTAATACAGCGGACGACCTTGTTGGTACCGCAAGGTCTGTGTGATCTGTGTAACTATGTAACACACACACACACACACACACACACACACACACACACACACACACACACACACACACACACACACACACACACACACACACACTCTCTCTCTCTCTCTCTCTCTCTCTCTTTTCTTTTCTACTTTCCTACCTTCCCCTCCTCTCTTCCTCCCTACTTTACTTCTCTCCCTCCCTTTCTGCTTTCCTTCCCTCTCTACATTCCTTCCCTCTCCTCCTCCTCCTCCTTCTCTTCTTCCCTGTCTTCCTCCCTCTCTGCTTTCCCTCCCTCTCTCCCTACCTCCCTCTACATTCCTTCCCTCTCTCCCTTCTTCCCATTCTTCTCACTCTCTCTCATTTTTACTTTACTCCCTTTCGTGTACTTTTCTTACTGTCCCTCCCTACCACCCTCTCTGCCCCTTTTCCTCTTTCTCCCTCTCTCCCTTCTTCTCTGCTCTCCCTCCCAGGTAAGGAGGAACCACCCCTGCTGATATCCACTTAAGCCCACTTCAGAGAGATTGAGAGAGGGAGAGAGAGGGGGGGGGGCAAAAAGAAAGAGGGAAGGAGGATGGTAAAGGGATGGGGAAGGGGAAGGGAAGGAAGTAGGAAAGGAGGAAAAAATAAGAAAGATGTAGGGAGAATAAGGGAGGAAGAGAGAGGGAAAGATTAAGGGAGAGAGGAAAGGAGAGAAAAGAACAGAGGAAGGAAAGGATGCCGTAGAGAGAGGGAGTTAGGAAGAAGAGAGAGAGAGAATTAGTGTTGGGTTCGAGGGAGAGAGATAGACAGGGAGAAAACATTACTGTTTAGGGAGGGAGGGAGGGAGAACGAAGGAGGGAAAGGAGGAGGGAAGAGAGGAAGGGAGCTAAGGGTCAGAGATGGGAGGAGGGGAAAGGTGATTGTTTGTGTGGAGAGAGAGAGAGAGAGAGAATCATTGCACACACAGTATTTTTATTCTTAATCTGCATCACCAAACGCAAAAGCACTTAATCCCATTTGAACCCAGCTTATAATCCCAATTTAGTCTTATGTCGAATTTATTTATTTTTTTTAATGGTCCTGATCATAGTGGAATACGTTTAATTTTGATCTAATATATAGAGTTTTGAGCCTGTAAATCTGAGCCGAGGGACATTTTGAGACGAGTTAGATTTTGAGTTGATATTTTGAGTTGAGATTATGAGCTGAGTGAGATTTTGAGCCAAGAGCGCCGAGTACAGTGTGGAGCCAGACCACCAGTTTCGCCCGCCCGGAAGTGGGACGTTGACTTCCGGAATGGTGGTAGTTGTGGTAGTAGATGGTGGTAGTTGTGGTAGTAGATGGTGGTAGTTTTGGTTGTTGATGGTGGTAATTGTGGTAGTAGATGGTGATAGTTGTGGTAGTAGATGGTGGTAGTTGTGGTAGTGGATGGTGATAGTTGTGGTAGTGGATGGTGGTAGTTGTGGTAGCAGTGGTAGATGGTTAATGTTGTAGGTACTGGTAAGATGCATAGAAGCGATGGGTGTAGTTAGGGTAGTTGAGGCTGTGGTAATGAAAGATGGTGGTAGTAGTGGTAATGGTGAGCTGTTGGCGGCTTTGTAGTAGTAGTTGTTGTTGCTGTTGTGGTAGGAGAGGGGGGAGGAGAGTGTGGTAGATAGTGATGGTAGGAACTGTGGTAGGAGAGAGAGGGGGGGGAGGGGGACGAGAGACCGCAGAGGGAAAAACAGTAAATTAAAAAAAAAACAGGACAAATCAAGGCCGGAGACTGAGCCAGAAAATTACCTGGAATAAAAACAGTGAAGAGAGAGAGAGAGAGAGAGAGAGAGAGAGAGAGAGAATCGGAAAATAAGTGAGAAAAGAGATAATGGAACGGAAACTCTCTCTCTCTCTCTCTCTCTCTCACCAGACTTGAGAGTGAGAGCAGGAAATGAGTGTAATGTTGGTTGTGTGGGAACCCAACAGATGGTGGTAGTTGTGGTGGTGAAGGTGATTGTGGTAGTTGTGGTAGCTCATGGTTGTGAGAGAGAGAGAAGTTGTGGTAGTAGAGGGTGATGGTAGTAGTTGTGGTAGTTTTACCTGTGGTAGTTGTGGTAGTTTTAGCTGTGTTAGTCGGGGTAAAGATAATTACGGCTCATGAAACGACTAATTACGTAATTGTAGTCGTTGCCTCACTGTATAATGAAGGCAAATGTTGAGGCGCCTGGTGGTTTAGTGGTGAGGCCGCCCTATAGGTTCTCTCTCTCTCTCTCTCTCTCTCTCTCTCATGTACTGCACTGCCCCACCACTTCATCGTGACTAGCATTATATTCGCCAAGGGAAGTAGGCTGGTCATCTTCCCTTACATGTGCTTTTCTACCTTCACACTTCTTCGTGACTAGCATGTAGAAGATGTACCGTACTGTGGAATGGCTTGGTTTGGTGTGTATTTTGTGGTTCTGTGTGTGTGTGTGTGTGTGTGTGTGTGTATGCGTCTGCCTTGTATGCGTATGTAGGCTAGGTTTGTGTGTGTGTGTGTGTGTGTGTATGCGTATGTAGGCTAGGTTTGTGTGTGTGTGTGTGTGTGTGTGTGTGTGTGTATGCGTCTGCCTTGTATGCGTATGTAGGCTAGGTTTGTGTGTGTGTGTGTGTGTGTGTGTGTGTGTGTGTGTGTGTGTGCGTATGTAGGCTAGGTTTGTGTGTGTGTGTGTGTGTGTGTGTGTGTGTATGCGTATGTAGGCTAGGTTTGTGTGTGTGTGTGTGTGTGTATGCGTATGTAGGCTAGGTTTGTGTGTGTGTGTGTGTGTGTGTGTATGCGTCTGTCTTGTATGCGTATGTAGGCTAGGTTTGTGTGTGTGTGTGTGTGTGTGTGTGTGTGTGTATGCGTCTGCCTTGTATGCGTATGTAGGCTAGGTTTGTGTGTGTGTGTGTGTGTGTGTGTGTGTGTGTGTGTGTGTGTGTGTGTGTATGCGTCTGCCTTGTATGCGTATGTAGGCTAGGTTTGTGTGTGTGTGTGTGTGTGTGTGTATGCGTCTGCCTTGTATGCGTATGTAGGCTAGGTATGTGTGTGTGTGTGTGTGTGTGTGTGTGTGTGTGTGGAGGAGGGGGACGTTTATCAAAGAATTATTTAATATGCATATCGTGTTTGTGTGTGTGCGTGCATGTATGTGCGATGCCAAGTATGTCAGTGTGTGTATATGTGCGTATGTAAGCGTATATCTACAGTATGCCTGTTTGTGCGTGCATGTGCGCGTATACATATCCTAGTGCGTTTGTGCTGTGTATGTATTCATGTGTGTGTGTGTGTGTGTGTGCGTTTGTGTGCGTGTGCTCGTTCCCATCCACTTCACAACCCTGAACAATGAACCGTATTGGTGAGACGGGTTTAGATACGGGTCCAGTTAAGGCGATGGTGGTAGTTGTGGTGGGAGCGATGGTGGTAGTTGTGGTTATGGTACTTAATGGAAGTGGTGATGGTTGTGATATGAACTTGGGAATTGTGGTAGTTGTAATGAGAGAGAGAGAGAGAGAGAGAGAGAGGGAGAGAGAGATGTAGGAACAGGTTAAAGAAAAAATGAAGAGAGTGGAAGATTTATTGGTGATATTCTTACTGTTGGTAGTGATGATAGTGATGTTAGTGGTACTGATAGTGGTGGTGGTGGTGGTGATAGTGGTGATAGTAATAATGATGGTGGTAGTAATTGGAAGGAAACATACTATACCCTATATCACGTTACAAATGGAGCTAGTTCTCTCTCTCTCTCTCTCTCTCTATCTGGTGTAACCCTTGCTCCCCTTCTCTCCTTAATCTCTCCCAAAATCATTCCCCTCATCTCTCACTTTGATTCCCTTCTCCCCTTTCCCTCTCTCTCTCCCCTTCCCTCCCCTCCCCTCCTCTCTCTCTCTCTCTCTCTCTCTCTCTCTCTCTCTCTCTCTCTTGACACCCTGCTCTTCTCCTCTTTCCCTCCCCATCTTCTCCTCTTTCCCTCCCCATCTTCTCCTCTTTCCCTCCCCATCTTCTCCTCTTTCCCTCCCCATCTTCTCCTCTTTCCCTCCCCTTCTTCTCTCCCTCCCTCTCTCTACCATGCTTCATCGTCTTCTTTCATCTCATATTCCCTCCCCCCGCTCTCTCTCTCTCTCTCTCTCTCTCTCTCTCTCTCTCTCTCTCTCTCTCTCATACACCCTCCTTTCCCCTCTCTCCCTTCTACGCCACCCGTCTACCTTCTCTTCCTCCTTTCCTTTCCTTTTTCCTTTCTCTTCTCCCTCCTCACCTCTCCCCATACTCCTCTTTCATCTTTCTCCCTCTGTCTTTTCTCTCTTCCTTTTCTTCCTCTCCCTTCCCCCCCCCCCCATGTTTTCTCTCGCTTGTCAAACCCGTGCATGTCATTCTCTCTCTCTCTCTCTCTCTCTCTCTCTCTCTCTCTCTCTCTCTCTCTCTCTCTCTCGTAACCTGACCCTTAAGGAGATGGCCCCGAGGGGGAGGGAGGAGAAAGAGGAGGAGGAGGGAGGTAGGTCAGTTTCTCCTCCATCTCTCCATCCTTCCCTCCCTCTTTCCTTCCTTCCTTCCTTCCATATTGATCGTTTCTTTTATGCTTAGGTTCAGCCCATATTTTCTTCTTTCCTTCCTTCCCTTTTTCTTTTTTTTTCGTCCTTCCTTCCTTAATAGTTTTCTCCGTCTCTTCACGAACAAGAGAGAGAGAGAGAGAGAGAGAGAGAGAGCATCAGTCAGCAGAACTCATTTCCCTAACACCTGCTCCTTAACTCTTACCAACAACAACTCCCTCTGCCACCAACTAACCTTACAAGAACAACAACAACAACTATTCCTAACACCTCAGCCACCATCACTACCACAGCTACCACCACCACCACCACCACCACCACCACCACCACCACCACAGCATCAGCTTCATCACTACCACATCATCACTACCATCACTTTACCACCACATTTCGACACTACTGCCATACAACCAGTCTCAACCACCGCCACCACCACCACACTACCACCACTACCACCACGACAACCACCACCACCACACAAGGTTGTGACCCTGCCAGACTTAATTCACCACGACCAGCCTCTACTCTCTCTCTCTCTCTCTCTCTCTCTCTCTCTCTCTCTCTCTCTCTCTCACACACACACACACACACACACACACACACACACACACACACACACACACACACACAGCCTTGAAATATGATCAGCAGACATACGAACAACAACAACCAGCTTATTATTTACAACCTCATACTCCTCCTCCATCACATCACCCTAACACCTCTTCCTTGGCGATTTATTTTTGGATAGGAGTAGCTAGTATCCTTTTGTATGCTATGCAGAGTATGGCGACATCAGAAGGATTTATATAACAGGCAGACATTAAGGTGCAACTAAGTAAATCGCTTAGGAAAGGGTGTTAGGGAGGTTGAAATGTAGGCTAAATTTCCATAAGGGGCGATGATTGAGTGATTGGGTAAGGGTGTTGAGGAGGTCAGGGTGTGTGGTAAGGGTGAGGATGAGGGTGTGTGTGGTTAGGGTGAGGGTGTGTGTGTGTGGTAAGGGTGAGGGTGAGGGTGTGTGTGGTTAGGGTGGGGGTGAGTGTGTGTGGTAAGGGTCAGGGTGTGTGGCAAGGGTCAGGGTGTAGGGATGGGTTTAGGGTGAGGGTGAGTTGGGGTGATTATGTGGAGAGAGAGAGAGAGAGAGAATGTGCCTTTCATTTCACAGCTACCATTTATCACATCCCAAGAGAAATTGTAACCTTGAAGTCACCCATTTAAGCCTACACACACACACACACACACACACACACACACACACACACACACACACACACACACACACACACACACACACACACACACACACACACACACACACACACACACACACACACACACACACACACACACACACACACACACACAACAATTATTCTTGCAGCGGTCACTAACCTCTAACTCACATTGTCTTCATTATCATTTGTCTTTGTTTTCTTTCTTTGACTGTCTTTATTTTGCCTTTGTTGCCTCTTGTCTTTGTAACAGCTTCTTAGTTGATTTTTTTTACTCCATTTCTTGTGTCTTTGTCTCATTTTCGGGGTAATTCTCTCTCTCCCTCCCTCCCTCTCTCTCTCTCTCGCTTTCTCTCTCTCTCTCTCTCTCGCTCTCTCTCACATTATGTAATTTTCTCTCATTTCTGTTATACCTTCAGAGAGAGAGAGAGAGAGAGAGAGAGAGAGAGAGAAAGAGCAGCCTAAAGTTCCCACAGATGGTAACAGTCTAGCCTGTCATTAGAGAGAGAGAGAGAGAGAGATTACTAGAAGGGTTTAGAAGGCTAGGCTAAAGTTGATTGATACAGATAAAGTGATTGATAAGAATAATGATAAATGGAGATAAGTAGACATAACTCTGATAGATAATGTGCACTTGGAAAAACAGATGCATTTATAGATAGATAGACAGATGGATGGATAGAGAAAGAGTGATGGGGTAAACAGATAGATAGGTAGATAGAAAGAAAACGATGGCTATAGATAGATACATAGATAGAATACGAGTGATGGAGATAGATAGATAGATAGATAGACAGATAGCGGATAAAAAATGAGTGACAGCAAAAATGAGTCCTAAACAGACAGACAGACATATCTTTAGACAGGTAAACAAACAGACAACGTATACACAACGAGATAAGCCTGACAGGTGGGTAGGTAGGCAGGTAAATGAGTCCACAGGTAAATAATGAGGTACAAGATAAGTAATAAGGAGGCATTTAGGTGTGGACAGGTGTATCAGTAATTAGAGGTGTGCAAGTTGTTTATAATTAGATACACACGTACAGAGGGAAGTTAATTAAGGTATATATGAAAATTAGGCAGGTAAGTAAGTTTATAAGTGTAGGTAGTTCCTGGTAATCAGCCAAGAAGAGGAAGGGTAGGTAGGTAGGTTGGTTGTTAAGTATTCTGGTAAGTACTTGTAGGTAGGAATCTGAGAAGTTGGTATTTTCGAGTATGTACGTACTGTAGGTAGGTAGATAAAAGACTAGGTAGGTAGGTAGATAGGTAAGTAGGTAGGTGGGTAGGTAGGTAGGTTAGTAGGTAGGTAAATTGGTAAGTATAGAGGGTACGTGTGTAGGTAAGTGGGAATAGAGTTGGTCTGTAGGTAGAATGGTAGGTAAGTAAAGAGAAAGAAATGCAGGTTGTCTGGTAGGTAGAAATAATGATGGAAACGGAATCTGGTTGGTATTTAGGTAGGTAGGCTGAAAAACGGTAGGTAGGAAGGCTGGCAGAAAGACACATGTAGGTAGGAGGGTTGGTAGGTAGGTAGGTAGGTAGAGAAGCAGGGAGGTAGGTAACTAAATAGGGATACATGGAAAAGGAACTAAACAGGAAGGTAGGTATAAAGGTAGGTAGGTAGGTAGGAAGAAATTGTAGGTAGTCAGGTAGGTAGGTAGGTAGGGAGGGAGGAAAGTAGGTAGATAGGTAGGTATGAAAGTAGACTGAGAAGCAGGGAGGCAGACAGTTAGAAAATATAGGTAGATAAGTCCGTAGGTAGATAGGGAAGTAGGTAGATAGGTAGGTAGGTAGGGAAGTAGGCATGTAGGGAGGATACGCCCCGACCCAAACATTCCTCCCTTTACCATTAGTTTAACGTGAAGGGAGGGAGGGAGGGAAAAAGGTATATAGGTAGGAAGGAAAGGGGAGGGAGGGGGAGGGAAAAGAGAGAAGGCCTAGGAAAGTGAAGGAGCTCTCTCTCTCTCTCTCTCTCTCTATGTATGTATGTATGTACGTTTTTTGTAACATTTTGTTGTGATGTGTTTTCATTATATTTTATAATCTCTTTTTTCATGGTCTTGAAATACAAAGGAAAATACTGTATTTATCATGCTGTACTTATGCAGTCAGTATCCCATTATAAGGCTCATCAAGTCATCCGTAATTCATCGCCGTATTTAATAACCTTAAATGTACTGCACCAGCCTCTCCCCTTCAACTCATCTCTGTCTGTCTCTGTCTATCTGTCTGTCTGTCTGTCTCTGTCTGTCTGTCTGTCTGTCTCTCTCTCTCTCTCTCTCTCGAGCGAAAAAAGGAAACATAAGAGGGGTATTGATAAAGGATTTGATGTAGAGATAAGTTTCATAATACATAAGGAAGAAGGAAGTTAAAATGAAAGGCAGCCTAGAGTGTGTGTGACCTGAGGAGGGAGGCTAATTCTCAAGAGACAATATATTCTGGTGTGTGTGTGTGTGTGTGTGTGTGTGTGTGTGTGTGTGTGTTGTGTGTGAACATAAGAACATAAGAAGAGAGGATAACTGCAGTAGGCCTGTTGGCCCATGCTAGGCAGCTCCTAGAAGAGTAACTGAACTACTAGAATGAGATAAGGATAGCAAAGAAGAAGGCTCTCCCCCGCCCTCCAAACCCTCCAGCCGAAGCCGGCAGGAAAAAGTCAGAAAGAACACCACGCAGTATAGATAAACTGACGTGGACATTTTACAGGAAAGTGTGAAAGGAGAATAGAGACTATCATAGTGTAACCTGAAAAGAAAATTTATTTTTGAATTAGTATTGGTTATAAGATTTTCTTTATTCTATATCCACCCCTTATTTGTCATATGCTTATCTAGCCTATGCTTGAAACTCTCAATGGAAGAGGCAGCAACTACTTTACTAGGTAGCTTATTCCATTCGTCTACTACTCTATTACCAAACCAATTTCTACCTATTTCCTTACTGAAACGGAATTTTTCTAGTTTGAAACCATTATTTCTAGTTCTATCCTGTATGCTCACTTTAAGTACCTTGCTAATATCTCCCTTATTAATACCCTTCATCCACTTAAACACCTCAATTAAGTCTCCCCTTACTCTACGCCTCTCTAGCGAATGCAGACTTAGTCTTTTCAATCTGTCTTCATATGACAGGTTCCGGACGTCATGTATCATTTTTGTCATTCTTCTCTGTACATTTTCTAACGAATTAATATCCATTCTATAGTAACGACACCAAAATTGTACTGTGTAGTCTAAATGTGGCCTTACTAATGCTAGATAAAGTTTCATTATTACTTTAGATGATCTATTGCTCACGCAATAGTATTATGGGATATCTAAACACGATAACCTTGGTGCATCTCTCCCTCTCCTCCGGAACCTGCAGTGTCACACCCTCAAAACCAGTCGTGGTCAGCATCTCCACTGCCTCCTGACTTCCTACTGTGACGTAAGGTCTCTGACTACCTTCCTTAAACAGGACCTCGAACCGTCGATATGCAAGTCCAAGCTTCACCGTCCAGAGTAGTTTTTGGTGATAATTTAGGTCAGTGTTGGTGGGGAAGAGAGGCCTCACTCTGTTCCTTGGGGTGGCCTCGTCACGGTCCTGGCTAGGCATTGCTCCTGACCCACGTGGTGTAGTCGGCTGCACTCCAGCTGCCTTCCCCGTATCACATGGTATAGTAACACCTCCATCTACCCCACACGACTTATTCTTTACCTTTTTGTTGTCTCTGTCCTCTTCTTCATCACTCGCTTCCCTCTCGCTGCCGCGTATCATCCTCTTTCTCTTCTCTCTCTTGTACTGATGACCTCCGTAAACCCGGTATCCATATCTATTTCTTCCTCGTTGTCACCCAAGGGGGCCTCCCTTCCCTCGTTCATGGCCATGGCACTAGCCATTTCAGGGGACGTTGGTTTTGTAGTGCATCCGATCAGTTTCAACTCAGTTGTTAAATTACTGTGTGATGAAGCGCTCTGGGAAGCACGTCTGCCTGCCGCGGAGGTCAAGGACAGAATGAAGAGGGTGTATGTAGGTGAAGTGGAGGGAGGGAGAGGGAGGGGTAGACCGAGGATGAGGTGGAGGGATGGAGTTGAGAGGTATATGAGGGGGGGGAGTTGGGGGGAGGGTAGTCAAATGGTGGGTGACAGAGCGACTTGGAGGCGTTTTGTCTGCGGCCACTCTTTGCGGGATTAGGGCGTCGGGCTATAGATAGATAGATAGATCTATCGGTGGATAAATCAATAATTATATGGTGTCACGGTAGGGTCAGGCTCCATATTACCTCACCCTTACCAGCTTACTTCGGCATTTGTCATGTTAATATACATAATACATTCACTGTTATGTCCATCCATCTCTCTCATTCTCCTCATCTCACCCTGTTTACTCCCCTCTCATCATCATCATCATCATCATCATCATCATCATCATCATATTTCCCAGTTCTGTATTATATAACCATCTTTTTTTTTTTTTTTTTTTTTTTTTTACATACTACATATATGTAAGATGTGTTGTACTTCATGAATATAGGATATGGCTGTATGATAGGCCAGCCAGTTGCAAGTAATGGTGTGTGTGTGTGTGTGTGTGTTTGTGTGTGTGTGTGTGTGTGTGTAATTCACCGGGTCGGTCAGGATCACTTGATGGTCGTGATCGTCAGCTTTTACCCTCCCGGAAGGGAGCTGAGAGCTCATATAGTCCGATCTAAGGGCAAGGCTGTGACCACACACGCACACACCAGTCCCCTTGCTCAAGGGGGACAGTAACCACCCACTTCGTCAGTGAAACTTCACAACGTGTGTGTGTGTATATGTGTGTGTGTGTGTGTGTGTGTGTGTAAACTTAACCCATTAGCTGTGGTGGCTTCTCTTCAGTTAACATAAAATCGCTTACTGTATGCTGAAGTATATATACATATATATTTATTTTCCGGTCACAGCGTTCATCTAGCACGTCATATACTGTTCAGTTCTGCCGAGTTGCTCTTAGCTGAACGTATCGATGTAACGTTAGCCAAAACAAAATACCGTCTTTGTAACTAATTCGCATCTTACAGTTTCGATATCTAATCTCATTGTTCGTACATCACGATACTTTAGGCAGACAAGAAAATAATCTACCGAAATAGAAAACGCTAGTTACATGGATAACTGATATATTTTTCGTTCCTGGACTAGGCACATTTTGCCCCTCTCCTATTCTGTCCTACTTTAGCCTAAACCAACCCATCCTAACCTACTTTTCTCTGCCCTACACTACCCTACCCCAGCCTACCCTGCCCTAGCGTTCCCTACCCTATCCTACCGCTGAGGTCTCCTGTAGGGATACTCGTTCTTCGGTTTTTGCCAGGCTTAGGGAGGTGGAGGAGATTAAGGTGTTGGACATCCGTTCTGGGGGCGGAGAGACTTACAACATCCCTTTGTCTTGTTGTAAACTTTGGTCTACCCTTTCCCTGTCATGACACTTCTCCGGAGTCGATAATATTCCCCATGCAGTGCTGAGGTACCTGGATGATGAAGCAGTGTCCTTCCTCCTGAGTCTTATAAATAGAATTTGGAGAGATTCGTCCACTCCTGCTTCTTGGCGGGGGGGTTTGTCCTACCGTTTCACAAGCCAGGTATTGCAGGTCACCATCTTGGTTTGCGTGGTAGGTTGCCTTCACTGATTATGGAATTTTTCCGTATTGGTGCCACCTTGTTTCCCTCATATCCTCAAGAGGAGGGAGTGCCTCAAACTAGTGTCCTTAGTGTCACCGTCTTTGCTAAAGTTCAGGAAGATTTTGTTGGCTCTGTTCCGGAGGGAGTGTCTGCCTCGCCGTATCCTCGCTATCCACATCCGTTTGGGTACAGGGTGAAGGCTGCCATGGGGGATGTGGATGTTCCAACCTTTCTTGTTTGTCCTGTGCGTGTACCAAGGATGGCTCCCTGGCTCCTCTCAGGGGTGCAACCGTGTGTTTACTTTCCTGAGAGAGGGGCCTTTCTTTCCTCACAGGCGGCTCTTTGCTATTTTTTTAGAACATGCTTCCTCTCACAGTGTCTCGATTTTCGTATGTACTGATGGATTGAAATCCCGTGAGGGGACAGGCTTGGGTGTTATATTTCCCGATTTCATTCGTGGTAGGAGCCTTCCCCCCATCGTATCTACTTTTATCGCAGAACTTACTGCTATTTTACTCGCAGTCAAATTGATATTTAGCTTCCCTCCTGTTTGTTATACAGTTTTTAGCGACCCTGCTGATCTCCATTTTGTGTTTTCCCGTCCAATCCTCTTTTGTTGTCTACAGTGTTTTAGAATGGCTGTGCTTGCTAGGGACTGCTTTGTGGTTTTGTACCATTGTGGGCAATGAGCAGGCTGACGCTCTGGCAAAGGCTGCTGCCTCTCGCCCATCCTCACCTCTCCCCTGCCTCGCTCAGTGATATTCATCTAACCACTCACTGTTTGCTCCCACTGGCAGAGTAGGTGGGATGCGGTGGGGGCCAACAAAATGTGTGATATTTGTGGGTAAACGGGCCCCTTCATTTGCCGAGGTCTGAATGCAGGTGGGAGACGGCTTTATGCTGGCTCCGAATGGGCCATTCCTGGTTCTCTCATTGATTTTTAATGGAGGACTCTCCCCCTACTTTCTGTGTGGAATGCTTCGTCCCCCTGACTCTTCGACTTTTGCTGATGGTGTCCACTGTTGGGGAATTGCGCCATCGTTACCTCTCTGAGCACCGGCCAGGAGAGGGATTGTAGTCTTCTGTTGGTACTTGGAGAGGATGCTTGTTGTGGTGGAGGGGGAAACCTTTGCTTGGTGTAGGCAGCTGCACTACCGTGTAAAATTTAGTATACAGTGGTTTTAGTGTTCTTAGTGTTTTAGTGTTTTTCTTGTTTTAATTATGAATTGTATTTTGTGTGTGTGTGTGTGTGTGTGTGTGTGTGTGTGTGTGTGTATTTCATCTTTTCGAGTGCTTTTATTCTCGTTGTCGTCCGGCGGCATATGACCCTGGTTGTTGTAGCGCCAGATTTTATTGTATATACTTATTCAGTTCAATTTACCCTACCCTACTCTTCTCAACCCTACACTAGCCTACCTCAGCCTACCCTACCCTACCCTGCCATTGCCGACCCAACTCTACCCTACTTTAACCTACCCTCCCCTGTACAGCCCTTTCACCACTACATTACTTTTCCTGTTTTCTTCTCTCTACCTTCGGATGATTTTCTTCACCTCTACAGTACAGTAGAGAGAAATTTCGAACTGGAAGGGTTAAATACTGCCATCATCAACCCCATCTCTATCAGGGGATCTCCTAAGCTGAATAAAATCATGCGGTCAGCTAGGACAATGTAAATAAGTTGTTCTCGGCTTGAAAGATTAAATGATTCTGTCCCGTCATCCTAAGAGGGTTTTCTGAAGCTGTAGGATATCGTCAGAAGCTAGCAAAGAGTAAAAGTGACATCCGCAAACCGAGAGCTCTGCGTCCAGCGCTCCGCGGTTCAAGTCCCAGAGGTGGACAGATGTTTTGACATGTAGACGTTACCAGGGCGTAGCTTGGTGGCCTACCCTTAAATATTCTGGACTAATGGTGGTCAAGCCTCGTGCACCTGCGCTCCACCACATAAAAAAAATAAAAATAAAAAGGAAAGCCAAGGGTCATGAATGAACTAAAGGACTGAACTAAGCGGGGAAGAACAAAAATCGTAGAGAAGATCGCCCCAAATTTGATGAGACAGTGTAGTATAACTGAGTGAAATAGGCGTTGGATATGACGGAACTATTATGATTTGTAATTATAATATGGAGTCCTAACACCCTGTCCAAACCGACCCAATCCTACCTCACCCTGCAAAAACTGACCCAATCCTACCCCACCCCGCCAAAACCGACCCAATCAAACCCCACTCTGCCAAAACCGACCAAATCCTAACCCACGCTGCCAAAACCAACCAAAACCTATCCTATACTCTGTCATAACCGACACAATCCTACCTCACCCTGACAAAACTGACCCAGTCCTACCCCACCCTGCCAAAACCGACCCAACCCTACCCCACCCTGCCAAAACCGATCCAACCCTACCCCACCATGCCAAAACCGACCCAATCCTACCCCACCCTGCCAAAAAAGACTCAATCCTGCCCCACCCGGCCAAAACCGACCCAACGCTACCCCACCCTGCCAAAACCGAACCATTCCTACCACACCCTGCCAAAACCGACCCAATCCTACCCCACCCTGCCAAAAAAGACTCAATCCTGCCCCACCCGGCCAAAACCGACCCAACGCTACCCCACCCTGCCAAAACCGAACCATTCCTACCACACCCTGCCAAAACCGACCCAATCCTACCCCACCCTGCCAAAACCGACCCAACCTTACCCCACCCTGCCCAAAAAACTCAATCCTACCCCACGGGGCCAAAACCTACCCAACGCTACCCCACCCTGCCAAAACCGAACCATTCCTACCACACCCTGCCAAAACCGACCTAGTCCTACCCCACCCTGCCAAAACCGGCCCAATCCTACGCCGCCCTGTCAAAACTAACCCAACCTTACCCCACCCGGCCATAACCGACCCAACGCTACCCCACCCTGCCACAACCGTCCCATCCCTACCCTACCTTAACCAAACCAGTCTTATCTAACTCATTGTCCACATTAACACTTTTTTCCATTTTCATCTTTCTTCCTCCAGACGATTTTCTTCAACTCTGGAGAGAAATTTCGTACTGGAGGGGTTAGATACAGTCACCATCAACCCCTTCACTACGAGGGGATCTCCTAAGCTGAATAAAATCGTCCGGTTACCTAGAACAAAGTAACTAAGTCATTCTCTGTCTGAAGGGGTTATTGTGTCTGTCCCATCATCCCGAGAGGGTTTCTTTAAGCTCCAGGAAATCGTCTAAAGGTAGCAAAGTGTAAACATGACGTCAGCACTTGTTCTAGGCGCCACAGATCGAGTCCCGGAGGTGAACAAAGGTTTTTATATCATATAGACATTTTATATTTTATATTTTGCAACTTTCAGAGGCATTTACTCAGCTTTAGGAGTCTTATGGATAGGCTTAATCAAACGTATCGAACCTCCCATGTTAGAAAAAATAGCTTACAGAAATGCGTCCTCGTAATGAAGGGGCGGAATGGACAGATCGAGTGACTAAGATAATGAATTATGTATATGACTGGTTTTGTTGTTATTTCTATTATTATTATTATTATTATTATTATTATTATTATTATTATTATTTCAGGCAAATGTCCCAGGCTTCTAGACTGGCTGACTAGCGAATATTATTAAGTCTCCCGTGGCTCCGTGCTCCTTCCACTCAAGAGCCTGCACTTCACGCATTCCACGCACAAGATGGCGCCAACGCTGCATTCCTGCGAAGACGAGAGGTCAAGAGGACGACACTTGCTTTTTGTTTGTTTGTTTACTGTAATTGCTTAAAGTTGTGATCCTTGAATGCTCAGTTGTAACTATAGATAACTAGAATACGATGCTAGTCACGAAGAAGGGCTATGAAAAGATACAGAGCTCGTAGTATTTTTTTCTTTTAACTAAGATACATGAAATAAGCTGCAAAAATACGAAAATACGAGCTTACTTAATGTAAATGAATTATAGTACGTTCAAGATGGAAGGAAGGCATTTTGTATTTTGTTTGTGATGTTATAGTGTCTCTCAGGATCCTAGGATCCTCTCTCGGCTGAACCAAATTGTCTGGCGTCAGCTGGAACATGATGCTAGAGTTATGTCGGTCGTGAGGGAGTTAATGGTGACGGTATTGACACTGTCAGGCTCCTATGACTCACTCAGTCGAATAAAATCGTCTGAGTCAGCTGAAATGGGGTACTAGAGTTGTCCCGAGCATCACTCAGGGGGTTAAGATTCTTAACCCTCTGGTGCTTGGGACAACTCTAGTATTCCATTCCAGCTGACAGACGATTTTGTTCGGCTGAGTGAGTCATAGGAGCCTGACAGTTACCACACTGTCACCATTAACCCCCACATGACCGGCATAACTCTGGTATATCATGTTCCAGCTGACGCCAGACAATTTGGTTCAGCCGAGTGGGTCTGGGGCCTGGGGGGCACTAAATGAAAATATCCAAAAATATTAAAGGGGGGGCTATATCAATTTTGCCACAGGAGGTATACCAAAATTGGACTTTTTAATAAAACCCCCTTCTCTCTCACTCCCTGTGTTTTGTATATACGCCTCTCTGTCTGCGTCTGTCCCACCCTCTCTGTGTGTGTGGTGTGTCTACTGTGTGAAGGTGGCTGTGTACGTGTCTTGGTGTGTCTTGATGTATGTATGTATGTAGTCGTGTGTGTAAGTGTCTTGGTGTGTGTGAGCTGAAGTGTAAGTATGGGGCCTTGTGGTTTTAAGGAAAGCCTGCTACGCAAACTTCCCTCAGCCACATTTTAAAGAAACCTCTATCACACCAGGATTTGAACCCGGGTCCTCCTGATCAGCAGGCCAGCACCCTGCTGACCATGCCACCGCGCCCCCATTAGGATACCGGCTAAAACTTCTACTGTATTTTATTTCTTTACATGTTACAAAAAATGGGAAATTGAACTATCATGCACAGACTAAACTAAATTGTCATGTACCTATTAATGTCGCTTTAGGAGGAGATATTTCGAAATTTCCTGAGCTACTTGGAATACCTAAGCCTGCAGTTTAATGCTAATCATGAACAAGTGCTATGGAAAGAATATAGAGCAGTTGCTACTTATATAAAGGGAGAAAGTAAAAACTGCAACTTAGACTGCTATCCAACGGCAGGACTTAAACGATTAACCATATATTACATAAACTTAACACACTGAGTGACACAGAAACTAAACATATGATACAAATTCTTTAATGAAACTTATAATGAGAGTACAAATGACAAAATATACACTGCACAGGAAGACAGTACAGTACTCAGTGGTCATAGGCTACCTTCTGTGAGAACTCTGAGAATGAAAGCCTATCTGTTGTACCGATTTATAAACGGAAGAGATGAATCGCTAAATTTGATCCACAGTAAAAAATAATAATAATAATAATAATAATGAATACATAAAACAATAAAGACAAACCATATAGACTACATGTCCACCCTAAACTGACAAAAACCTGGCATCTCTCCACCTTGAATGCTGAGCTGTTTCTAGAGATAAAGACTAGATTATCATGCAAATCACAATGAAGATCTATGGGGAGGATGCAAAACCATAATACTGTCTTATTCTGCCACTTAGATACAGGAACTAAGCAGCAGAAGGACTAAAATTTGTCAAGGTGAGCCAACTACAATGACACAGATGAAGTCTGAGATTATATAATGTGTAATCATGAACTGATTGCATCATTCAGTAAAGATTACAAAAGGAAAAGCTATCAAATCTGAAAGTGTAAGTACTATACAAGATATGATTAACCTTGTACATCCATATTCTGAGATATGCTTCCTATATCATAGCCTACACACAAATTCATCCCCCTCAACAGTAATGGTATATTCCTGCTGTCTCCTGACTTCCAATCAACTTATGAAACCTCTCTCCTAATTACAGTACAGTAATATGTTAATGAAGGCTGCTAGTAATTACCTTCAGTATGATAATTCTTATTTAAAGGTAGCAGCAATGGCTAATGAAGGATGTAAGGTATGCAGTCCTTCCAGTTCAATATACTATATCTCCAATCAGGCTTTATCCAGTGTCTCTCCTACACATGTTAAAGAATGTCATATGGGACTCTAAGTTTGAAAAGTCTCTCCTATGCTGATTAACATAGTTTAAAGGTAACAAGAATGGCTTAATGAAGCCTGTCCCTAACCCCTTCAGTCCAAAAGCTCTCCTATCAACCTTTAATTACTTTCCTACTGAACAGGTTCCTGAAGGTTGTAATGTGACCCTTCCAGTTTGAAAAGTCTTACCCAAGCTGAATAACAGTCTTAAATTAGCAAGAATAAAGGCTAATCATTGGAGCAGTTTGTGCCCTGTAATCCAAAAGATGTAGTTATATTCTCATTTTACTATCTATTTCTACCACCAGACCATCATATCTAACTTGAGACAGACATATAGTACTGTATTAAAGGGATTAATGGAGGAAGAACAGGACTGAAGAGTATTGTATCGGTGCTGTAATAAGAAGGGGTAGATTGAATGATGGGGCATGTTGAAAGGATGGAGGATGGCAACTGGACACAGAAAATGGCTTGGAACAAGGTCATAGAGTGTGACATCAGGGATAGGAGGCTGATCACAGAGGTTGCCAGAGGACTAATCCCAACCAGCTAGGACCAATGGACCACATAGCTCTGAAGGGCAAGGAGAGACCTCGTATACGCTACCCTGGTGGGGGCTCGAACTGTCAACTTTATGGTTGTGAAGAGCAAGCGCTACTACTGAGCTACTGCAATCGAGCAGCATGGAAAGTCGCCATTAGGTGACCAAAGCCAATGCATGCAAGCATGTTGGAACCTTCATAAATGATACGATATAACCCCTCCAGTTCAAAGTCTCTCCCATGCTGAATATCATCTGAAGGAAGCATGAATAAAATCAGTTCATCTTTCAAGTGTGTGGTTAAAACTGAAATCCATCCACCCATCCATCATCCAATCCTACGTTGCCCCATGAGGCGCGTAGGAGCCCGGGGCTAGGCAGTTGGTCCTGACATTTAAGATGAGAGTGACCAACCTCACTCATCCCTGAGTGGCATTACGTGAGCAATAAACCCCAATCATCCCTTGGATATGAACCTTCACCGGCTCAATCCGACTGGAGCACAATAATTACCCACTAAACCACCAGGCGCCAAAATTTGGTTATATGGTTACCACCCAGCGTAGTAAATGGTTTCCTGGTGTACAGGAAACCATTTGGCTTGTCACTCAGTGTAAAGTCACCCACAGGCAGAAGGAAGAGGAAAGAATGAAGGAATGCAAGACAGAATTGGGAGTGTAAAGTCACCCGTAGGCAGAAAGACGAGGAAAGAATGAAGGGGAAAAAACTGAAATAAAATACTTAATCCATGGGTCTTTGCATCTGGTATTGTATTTTAATCCTGTTAACCTACTATGCCTGCCCATGTACAGGATCACATTCGACCTTAAAACCTAAACAGATGGTGTGAATATCGGGGGATTTAAGTAGCACTGCTTACTCCAGTTTAAAGGGACATCTTGGTCACCTGGAGATACACACCGCCGTATATCATCCTTATAGCTAATAATTACAACTTACATCAGCCGACTACACCTCTCGATAATGACAGCAAACACTGATAAACACATGGGCATAAGAATTACCATAATAAGAAGTAGACTAACACCGTAAAGAATAAAATCTTCACTCATCTCCAGCATCTCTCAACGTTGCTCCCATAATGCACCAGTGACGTCACACTTCAAATTAAACATTTACTTATTAAATTTTAAGAAGAAAATTTCGTGAATATATTATCAGTCTTTTAAACATTAATTTTCGTGCAAACTGAATAGAGAGGTAAGTAAAGTGTTTCTTGTTAAATTAAAGATAACCCCATGAATCAGTGGCATCATCATCTCTCTCTCTGAAATTCCATACAGAGTACCAGAGTAGGATCACTATTTACTGTCCTGCCGATATATCTCTACAGTTTTACAAGGGGATTTAAAAATAAACGGCCTGGTGGTGGTGGCAGGGGATAAAATTTTGCGATACCAGTCTCTAATCTGCTGCCATTCCCTACAGAACCTGAGCATAATAGACGAGAAATTAGCCCAGGTTGATGCAGCAATTCTTAACTCAAAATTGCCCCAAGAACAACTTTCTGAAGTTTGTCAAACATTTCATGCAACACCCTGTATGGGAAATTTGGATAAAATATTGGTGATATAATTCCCTAACTGTGTGCCATTCCCAACAGAATCTGAGCAGTCTAATGAGTCCACGCTTTGAAGGTTGGGTTGAAACAGGGATGTGTCATGTCTCCATGGTTGTTCAATCTGTACATGGATGGGGTAATAAAAGAGGTACAAGGTAGGGTAGTGGATGTTGGAGTGGCCCTGGTGAGAGAGGGTAGTGTTTGGAAACTCCCTGTACTGTTGTTTGCAAATGATACTGTGTTGTTGAGTGAAGACGAAGGAGAGCTGCAAGGCTTGGTGGATGAGTTTGGGAGAGTGTGTAAGAAACGGAATCTAAAGGTGAATGTAGGGAAGAGTAAAGTGATGGTCTTTGAGAGAGGTGAAGTCAGTGAATGTACAGCGAGGTTGGATGGTGAGGAATTGGAAAATGTGAGTACGTTTAAGTACTTGGGTAGTGTGATGAGTAAGGATGGAGGTTTGGAGGGTGAAGTGCTTGAAAGGGTACAGCAGGGAAGAAAGGTTGCTGGTTCTTTGAAAGCAGTGATAAGAAACAGGGAAGTGAGCATGGAAGTGAAAAAGTTACTACATGACAGTATTGTGATACCAACTCTAACGTATGCAAGTGAAGCTTGGACGTTGTTGGAAGGACACAAGTCAAGAGTGAGAGCAGTGGAAATGAGTTATTTAAGAGGAGCCTGTGGAGTCACATGGAGAGACAGGCTGACGAATGAGGATATAAAGGAGCGTTGTGGTGTGGATGTGGATGTGATAGGAAGCGTTAGGAGAACACACTGAGGTGGTTTGGCCATGTGGAGAGGATGGAGGGTGAAAGACTGACGAAGAGAATGTATGTGAGTGAGGTGGAGGCCGAGGATGAGATGGAGGGATGGGGTGGAGAGGTATATGAGAGAGGGGTGTGTGAGTTGGGAGCAGGGCAGTGAAATGGCGGGGGACAGGGCGACTTGGAGGCGATTTGTTTGTGGCCACCCCAAACGGGATTGAGGCGTCTGGCAATAGATAGAGATAGATAGAAGATTAAATAACTAAAGCTAACACTGATTTGAACTAATACACATCTGGTCCACAGGTCGTGCTGGAGTCTGCTGCCTTGTTGCTGCTTCCTTGCCACACTGGTCATACCCTGCTGAAGTTTGGTCTGCCCTGCCGTGAGAAGCCTGACGGTGGTGTGGTGTCTTCCCCTACTCTGAGATGCCTGGTGGTGTGGTGGTGGTGGTGGTGGTGGCGGCGGCGGCGGCGGCGGCAGGGTGTCGTGTCTTCCCCAGCCGTGAGATTACTTGCTGCTGCTGCTGGTGATCTGCCCTGACCTGCCGAGAGAAGCCTGGTGGTGATGGTGTGATCTGCCTTGCAAGTCCAGGATGTTCTGTGGACAAATGCTACTTTTGAATGCATATTTTATATTGCTGTCTCTGTTAATGTATTTTGTACTGAAGTATTAATAATGAAAACTTAAATTTTCTGTCTTGTTTCATTACCTTTTTAACTGTGGCTTTGACTTAATATAGGTGATAAGTATATTGCGCTCTGCAGTCTTGTGTGTTGTGGGGACGGCTTTTGTGATGAGCTAAGACATTCTGATCGCTTCACCAAATTACTGCTCAGCCGTGTGATCAGTGGACATAAAAGATTATACAATACAATGATATACAGCTAAGCATAAAAAAGGTTATGGGAATTCTCCACCATGCAATCAATGGACCTAAATTAAAGCCTATATTATAAAGCTAAGCCTGAAGAGGGTTGTGGGAAGTAGATAATGATGCAGGGTAGACACTGGTAATGTTCACTGAGCCGTGCCCGCAACACACAAGAACTGGGTGGCGTAATATATGGACCACCTTGTATAATGAGAGGCCGTAAGTGTGTGCTGACCCACAAACTTGCCATCAATGCCCCGTCATAACTATTACTGTGTCTTGTAGGAAGCACAAAGAAAATAGGCCACAGAATACCTCCTTGTCTCTCGTTCCTCCTACACAGACACACACGCCTTTCACTTTAACTTGACACAAAGTTTCATTTAAAGCATATGAGAATGTCATGCAGATCAGCAGCAGAAACAGCCAATACTACAGCCCAACATCCTTTCCACGGCACTCATTCGTGACTACCATCATATTCTAGTGATAACTATCGCTACTACTCGGCAAACCGTATGGAAACTATAAGCTATCTGTCTATCCATCTATCTATAGCCAGACGACTTAATCCCGTAAGAGGTGGCCACAAACAAGTCGCCTCTATGCCACCCTGTCCCCCGTCATTATGCATCACTCCCCCTAATTCACACCCTCTCTCATATACATCCCAACTCCATCCTCCACTTATAAGTAATACATTAAAACAACCGTGAATTACTGCCGCACAAGCTGAGCCGTAATCATATCCAACACAAACACGAAGGAGCTTTAAAGAACAGAAAACAATACCTTGATAGCAGAAGACACTAAGACCACAAGTACTGACAGCCTACACCAAGAAACATAACTAATTTCAGTCAGAGACCAAGTGAATATGAGAGGCACACAGTTCATCACTTCAGCTCAAGATCCGTCCCACCTTTGTAACCTTATGTTGCATCATCCTCTCCACAAACAAAATCGAACAACCGCCCAACACTACACAGAGTATCTTTGCAACATATCCCCTCCTCCACCCGACTCTACACTTCCCAGACACATTCACAAACTCACAAACACCCCAGCCAGCCAAAACTTTCTGCCAAACACATACATAAACACACAGACACCCCAGCCAGCCAAAACTTTCTATACCAAACACATACATAAACACCCCCCCCCAGCCAGCCAAAACTTTCTCACATACATAAACACACACACACCCCAGCCAGCCAAAACTTTCTCACATACATAAACACACACACACCCCAGCCAGCCAAAACTTTCTATACCAAACACATACATAAACACACACACACCCCAGCCAGCCAAAACTTTCTATACCAAACACATACATAAACACACACACACCCCAGCCAGCCAAAACTTTCTATACCAAACACATACATAAACACACACACACCCCAGCCAGCCAAAACTTTCTATACCAAACACATACATAAACACACACACACCCCAGCCAGCCAAAACTTTCTATACCAGCCAGACAAAACTTTCTATACCAAACACATACATAAACACACACATACCCCAGCCAGCCAAAACTTTCTACCAAACAGCATCCTTCATGTGCCACCACCAGACATACACCCTTCAGACACTACCGAACCCAGAGACACGAGTACACCAACCTTCCCTGCTACAATACTAACACAAAATATAACACACATACAATCCCCTGTGCTCATACTGCAAAGTGGCACCCCCACACCACAGCACATCCACTCACTTCCTGCACCACAACACAAACAATCCTTCAACATAGCACTGGGTTCACATCCAGAGGAGCCTAAGGTGTAACAAGAACAACAACAACAACTCAGGCCAAGTTAGAGTGAAACGAATATAGTTACGAAAGGAAAATTATTGCAAGTTATTTTGTAAGCGCTTCGGGTACACAAAGTTACAAGGCCACAGGGAACGGACTGCATACCGAGGGTTATAATACTGTGGCGGCTTAGGAGGCTTTATACCACCTTTTCTCCAGTGATTTATTGTTCAGGCGAGCGAGCGTACAGAGCAAGCGAGCGAGAACACTATATGACATGGTATAATAGGGTGGCAGAGAACAGCGCCAAGACTGTGTTGTCTAGGAAACTATTAAAGCAACAACGGATCTATGGACAGCATTAGAATCCTAGTAAAAAAAAATGATAGGAGTTACTTGAGGGACTTTTCTCAAAATCTGCCGTGCCAGTTCTGATAAAAGGAAAATAAAAGTACCAAACTGAGCACCAGAACCGAGTTATTTTGGATGTTAAAAGCTACTGCAGATCTGTTCAGACAGCTGGAAAGCTTACGAAGAAGCAATTGGTACTACTTAAGTTAAATAGACTTAGCTTTTAACATCAAGCGAGATGGTTGGATGGACGGATGGATGGATGGACGGATGGGTGGATGTGGAATCGTGGATGCTTGGACCGATAGTAGAGTTCCTGCTGTTTCGTCCTTCCACCTGCCGACAAAAATCATCATCAATATCATCATCATCATCATCATCATTATCATATCATCAACTCCTACCTATCGATCTATTTATCTATATTTGTTTACCTATAGCCAGACTCCTTAATCCCGTAAGGGGTGACCAGAAGCAAATCGCCTCCATGATGTACTGTCCTCTACCATTTAGCTCAAGTATCCCAGTCATATGTTTCTACTCTTTCTCTCCATCTCATCGTCGGTCTCCCCAACCCCCTCTATCCTTCCAGCTAACTCATGTGCACTCTTCTGGTCATTTTCTTATTCGCCATCCTCTCCACATGGCCAAACCATCTCGAAGTGTTTCTCTTAACGCTTTCAGTCTTATCCACATCAGCATCACAACACTCCTTCACCTGCCCATTTGTCTGTCTGTCTCTCTATGAAACTCCACATGCTCCTCTCAAGTAGCTCATTTCCACCGCTCTCACTCTTGACTTGTGTCCTTTCAACAAGATCCAAGCTTCACTTCCATACTTTAAAGTGGGAATCACAGCATGCAGTGCCCTTTTTTTTTTTTTTTCATACTTTCATCCTCAGTTCCCTCTTCCTAATCACTGCTTTTTAGAGAACAAGCAACCCTCCTTCCCTGACGTATCATTTCAGTCACTTCATCCTCTAATCTTCCATCCTTATTCATCACATTACATAAATACTTAAATGCACTCATATTCTTCCATTTCCTGGCTATGCAGCCTCACTGTGCATTCTGTAACCTCATACGTTGAGATGTTAAAGCATCACCACCATCAGCATCAACATCATTATCACCATCAATATCATCACCATCAGCCTGTGACACACCACTGCATGATAAGGACCCTCTCACCTTTCTCCACTCTGATCCATTGATTGTTAGCCTGTTCCGTCCTTGCTCGGTAGATCTGCATCATATGATCTCTCCATCTTGTTCTCTGTGCACCTCTTCTTCTCACTCCATCTCTGGCTTGCCATTCAGTTACGCTCGCTGTCCTTCTGTTATCTCTTCTGTGAAAGACGTGACCTGAGGTGTGTGTGTGTGGAGTTACCTGGAAACAAGCTCAGAATTACTAGATGCGGGAGCTTCAGGCCCCTTAGGTTAATCTCCTTGGTGTGGTGTGGTGTGGTGTGGTGTGGTGTGGTGTGGTGTGGTGGGGGGGTTGTGTGCTGTGGTGATGTGGGGTGGGTTGTGTGCTGTGGTGATGTGGGGTGGGTTGTGTGCTGTGGTGATGTGGGGTGGGTTGTGTGCTGTGGTGTGGGGAGGGTTGTGTGGTGAGGTGTGGTGTGGTGTGGGAGGGTGATTTTGTGTGGTGTGGTGTGGTGTGGTGTGGTGTGGGAGGAGGATTTTTTGTGGTTTGGTGTGGTGTGGGAGGGTGGTTTTGTGTGGTGTGGTGTGGTGTGGGAAGGTGGTTATGTGTGGTGTGCTGTGGGAGGATGATTTTTTGTGGTGTGGTGTGGTGTGGGAGGAGGATTTTTTTGTGGTTTGGTGTGATGTGTGAGGGTGGTTATGTGTGGTGCGGTGTGGGAGGGTGATTTTGTGTGGTGTGGTGTGGTGTTCTGTGGGAGGAGGATTTTTTGTAGTGCGGTGTGGGAGGGTGAATTTGTGTGGTGTGGGAGTGTGATTTCGTGTCGTGTAGTGTGAGAGACTGGTATGGTGTGGTGTGATACGGTGTGGGAGGGTGGTATGGTATGGTGTGGTGTGATACGGTGTGGGAGGGTGGTATGGTACGGTGTGGTGTGATCCGGTGTGGGAGGGTGCTATGGTATGATGTGGTGTGAGAGGGTGATGGTGTGTGACTTAATGTGTGGGGCTGGTAGAACGTAACTTGGCTTCACTATAATCTCTAAAGCCTATATGAGTACAACACCTCTCATCCGAAAATTGTTAGTGAGAAGCAGACGGTCAGGGCCGGTCCTAGAGCTACTGTGATAAAATGTAGAAAATCATGTGTTGTATCCTTAAAATTAAAAGTGCATAATTCTGTGAGGTTAATTCTTCCATTTAAATAAAGACCAAAATATATGTATTACTTCACTCATATTCATCCACTTCCTAACGATACATAAAGAGACGGTGATCAGTGACTTATGGAACCCTGTGCTGTGGTCTATGGGATGTAATAAGCTTTTCAGAATATTGCGTAAGTGTCTCGTAACTCTATGGGTAAAAGGTCCTATATTCTTGACCTAAAATTTAACCTTGAAATTAAAGAGTGAATGTGTGGAAATAATTATGCCATGTAACCAACTATGGATTCATCAACCAAGATTTACTCGTACACACACACACACACACACACACACACACACACACACACACACACACACACACACACACACACACACACACACACACACGCACACACACACGCGCACACGCACACACGCGCACACGCACACACGCGCACACACGCGCACACACACGCGCACACACACACACACACACACACACACACACACACACACACACACACACACACACACACACACACACACACACACACACACACACACACTCACACACACACACACACACACACACACACACACACACACACACACACACACACACACACACACACACACACACACATGCCCAGTCACCAAAACATTTGAGGTTAAACGAAAAGGAAAGGAGGATGTGACTCAGCCAGTGACTTGAAGATCATCGTCGTCGTCGTCATCATCGTCGTTGTCGTCTTCATCTTCGTTGTCGTAATCATCATCATCATCTTCCTCGTCGTCCTAATCATCATCATCATCGTCAGCAGCATGTTACTGTCATCCCAACACTGTAAAAGATGTAGAACAGATGTTATATCAGAGTCATCACCTTTATCATCATATTCATCACTGCCTTCTAATCAAATTGTAGAATTTGTACGGGAGTCACATCATCATCATCATCATCATCATCATCATCATCATCATCATCATCATCATTGTCATCATCATCATCATCATTGTCATCATCATCATCATCATCATCATCATCATCATCATCATCATAACTGTCATCATCCCAGCTGTTTCATCGAGTATATAGTTTCATCATAATCATCATCATCACAATAATCACAGCTTAGTTAATTGGTACAGGAGTTTCAACATCACAGTCATCATCATCATCATCATCATCATCATCATCATATTCATCCCATTTCTGTTAGTTCGTACAGAGGTTAAATCCTCACCGCTATCGCCAGTAGTAGCTGTATTATAATCATCAGCATCATTATCATCACCATCATCATCATCAGCCTGTGACACACCACTGCAGGATAAGGACCCCTCTCACCTGTCTCCACTCCGATCCTTTGGTTGTTAGCTTGTTCCGTCCCAGCTCGGTGGATCTGCGAGTATCATCTCTATCTTGTTCTCTGTGTGCCTCATCCTCTCACTCCATCTCTGGTCTGCCATTTAGTTACGCTGGCTGTCCATGTGTTACCTGTTCTGTGGAAGACGTGACCTAAGGACTGCGTGTGGACTGACCTGTAAACAAGAGGACAAATATACGTGTGTTGCAGCATCACTACTATACCCTGTTCACTCTAACTTGGCGTAAAATTGCAATCTCTTTCTTAAATTTTGTGTTGTGACAAGGGGTTAACACTAGAATGGTGCTAGTCACGAAGAAGTGGTATGGAAATGATGTAGAGCTGTAAGTTTGTCTATTTCTTTCACTGAACTACGGGAAATAAGCTGCAAAAAAACGACTATCTCGGCCTTGGTAAAATGAAGGAACAACACCACAATATACGCGTACGCGTATGTGTGTGTGTGTGTGTGTGTGTGTGTGTGTGTGTGTGTGTGTGTGTGTATGCGCTTCAGGACAAAATAACTTACATACAATATTTTTTTTCCATCACATTGTCCCTCTGAAATCTGAATCGCACTTATCAGTTTACATTCAGGTGCCAAACTGTACTGTTGGGTGGACAGGGACAAGGGGGCAGGCAAACCTAGTCCACCAGTCTGATCGGCACGAGAATCAACAGGACGACACTCACACTGCTATTTCACTGGTGCTGAGACACCAAGATTGAGGCGGTACAAGGCAGAGTTGCCGTGAATTGCACACTGGTTGTGACGTCATTATTGCACACGGTCTCGTTTAGTAACCAGGATGACAGAGGATGTATTGTTGGTATAACTACCATAAAATTTGGTATACTGTGAATACTGGAAGAGAGGGTATAATTAATGATGTCAGACCTATTATGATTCAAGTGTAAGGACGTTAAATGATTAAGAGAGTTAATAAGTCAGCAAATGTTGATTAATAACAAGACAGGAGACAAGTAAGTTTATCCACATCCAAGTTTTCTAGTATATCAACTGTACACGATTTACAACATTGTTTCGGTATTTCTTTAATATTACAAAGTAAGTGTGCACTGCTAATGGTTGGCACGTGTCTTGTAAATAATATATATATATATATATATTTTTTTTATGATATCGCCGGGTGGGTAGAGGTAGACTGTTCCACGACGTATTCTTCCTTGTTTTAAATGACAGTATTATAGACAAACGCTACATATTCGTTGGTTTAACTGTGAAGGGTCTGAATAACAATACATGTTAGTTCCTCCCAATCATGACAAAATCCCCCTTATTCCTACAAAATAACGTGAACAATTAGTGTGGAAAAAAATTCCACACTAGTGTGGAATGACGTCCGCCTGCCCACATCCATGCTCGTCGTTCATTTGTTTTTCCACATTAGCAGACGATTTTCCACAAAACGGCAGCACTGGACTACAAGGCCTCCTCATCTCCCTCACACTAACATCCCCCTTGTCTCATCAGAATTACGTCTAGTAGCCTTATAGGTATTATTTCTTTGGGCCATGATACTTCCTGGCTGTCAGTGCGATATCCTTGTGTCCTAATGTAGTCACCTTAATGGCTAAAAACAGCAAATAGCCAACACTTACCTCAGGGGAATGATGCAACAGCAACACACACACACCCTCGTCCTTCCACTGTCATACGGCCACTAGCAAAAGTAGCCAAGTAGCGACGCCTACCAAGACGAGAAACTTGTCCAGCTACTTTTACAACCACTAGATGGTACCCGGGCCCTCTCATGGTAGGGGCAACTCTAGTATTCTATTCCAGGTACTGCTTGGCGATAGCATTCAGTTGAGAGTGAGTCATACTACTCTGAGAGTGTTAATGCTGTCTCTATTAACTCTCATGATCATACAGCTCTCTTTACCAGCCCTATTAAAAAATAAATTGCAAAGGAAGTCTGTGTGTTACCATGGCAACCTCCCGACACCACCACAGTAACATAAACACATTTCCCCACCAGCAAGTTCCATTAGAGAGTACTGTGTGTGTGTGTGTGTGTGTGTGTGTGTGTGTGTGTGTGTGTGTGTGTGTGTGTGTGTGTGTGTGTGTGTGTGTGTGTGTGTGTAAATATGTGCCTGTGAGTGCATCTGTGTCTCACCACAATGCACCGCTAGACACCCACTCCACCCCACCACCAAACACCTTTTTCACTTCATTTCTTGCCACAGAAAACTTTAATATTCATTGATCGTTTTTACAAATTAGGTCCGAGTATGTTCTACCAAATTGTGATGATAAAACGGCAATATTGGCATTAAATATGAGTACAAAGATGTTTTATATAAAGTGTGAGACTCAGTGGGCAATACGCATGGTGTTAGCTTGGCTGGTGCAGGGAGTCTGTGTTACCATGGCAACCTCCCCACCTCACCACACCATCGCAGACATACACACATTTCCCTGCCACTAAGCTCCATAACAGAATACGTGTGTGTGTGTGTGTGTGTGTGTGTGTGTGTGTGTGTGTGTGTGTGTGTGTGAATGGATGTGTTGTATGTAAGTGGCGTGGGGGGGTGTATGGTTTGATGTGGTTGCAGTATGTGTGTGTGTGTGTGTGTGTGTGTGTGTGTGTGTGTGTGTGTGTGTGTGTGTGTGTGTGTGTGTGTGTGTGTGTGTGTGTGTGTGTGTGTGTCTGTTAGTTCACTACTCGTCAAAGGACCTTGGCTGTATATGAGAAGACATGCTTTTAAAGTTAGGGCACAAATATAATGTGCTATGAAGTCAACTACACTAATAATAACGCCACGCTTCGTCTCCCCTTTCCTGTCTCCTTGCCTTGCGTCTGTCTGTCCTCTATCTGTCTGTGTGTCTGCCTGTCCCTTTATTGCAAACCACAAACAACTCTCAACTGTCCACAACTTCCTAGAATATCATAGTATCCTGCATTATACTACTTTTTTCAGGGTAACTTGACCCAGATTTTCGTCCTTTTGCCGCTTACTTCACATGGGTCATTGGCAGAAAAGGGCAGCGCTACGGCTCCTCTTCAATGGCACTTTTTTGTGACTTACATATTCTAGTATTAATCTATTGCTACAACTCAGTATTCAAGTTGGAGAGATGGAAGTTTTAGGCCAAGTTAGAGTAAAATGGGTACAGAATTAATAAAGTCAAACAGCATACCTTTGGTGGGTGCAGTGGGAACAAGGCGACAGATCACAGGCAGGAGGACAATGGCGGAAATATCCAGCAAAATCTAACCACCAGCTTATGAAGTGACGCCAACAACACTCGTGCCTCACAATCGGTTCAAACGCCCGTCCACTTTATCAATAAACACCTGTGGTTCTGAAGTATTATAACAGAAAATAAAATAATCGTGTAGACGTGATGTACTGATGCACTCTCTCCACGGAGTCTATCTCTGACCTACTGTTTATTGCTTGTTCGTCACAATGCTTCGAAATTGATGAGCCTCTCACTCGGACATGACGGCTGACTGAACCTTTATCCTTGTCTTGTACCCCTGACCTTTTACTGAATGCTATAAAAAAACAAATTACTTTATCCTAACCTAACTCAAAGTCTAATGACAGAGATGATCTGCTCGCTTGACTTCCCCGCGCACCTTTTGTGACACCACAGATTAAGTCGGGGTGGGCTTCCTATTCAGAGAAAGCAGTAAAATGGATGGGTAACTGCGAAAAATTAGTCAGTCACTGTCCGCTGACTCTTCCTGCTTGGATTCCAGCGACAACGTTCCCGAGTTCGTAAGGGTTTGTATAGAATGGTAAATTCAAAATCTAAATAAAGAAATAAGATAATCTGCTGACTTTTTCCTATAATCTTGCTAACAGACAGGCAGGCAGACAAAGGCAGACAGGAAGGCAGACAGGCAGGCAGGCAGGAAGGGAGGCAGACATGTAGGCAGGCAGGCAGACAGGCAGGCAGGCAACTGATGGATTTATAAACCCTGCCAAACACATAACTTCATCGCTCTTTATCGTTTGGTTGTAATAACACCTTCTAGCAGAAAAAAAAAAACGAGATTTTTTTTTTTCAGTCGCTTTTCTCATTACCCATTTTTTTTTATCAGCCTTACTCGTACCAGATCACGTTAGTTAACAATGATCTGATTATTTGGGGATTAATAAAGCTTTAGTTTCATTTTCTATATGAAGGAAAAAGGCAGTGAAAATATCAACAGTACCCCCATTAGTCTAATACCACAGCCTTCTCCCATTCGCCTCTGTCTACGTTTTTTCCTTTAACCATTCTTTTCCCCAAATGGAGAGTTGTGGCAGACTCCTGTATTCCATAAACTAGCATGTTATTCGCTCTACGTACAGATTATTATGCGAAAATCTTGCACGTCATTGGCCACGAGATTTTAGGTAAAGAGATTTTGAAGTGATGTAGGGGCTGGGAACTCTCTATCTTGACTGCTTTTGGGCTGGGAGTTTACTGTTAGTACGGTAGTAGTAGTGGTGGTAGTAGTAGTAGTAATAGAAGTAGTAGTACCAGTAGTAGTAGTAGTAAGTAGTAGTAGTAGTAGTAGTAATAGTAGTAGTAGTAGTACCAGTAGTAGTAGTAGTAAGTAGTAGTAGTAGTAGTAGTAAGTAGTAGTAGTAAGTAGTAGTAGTAGTAGTAGTAGTAGTAGTAAGTAGTAGTAGTAGTAGTAGTAGTAGTAGTAGTAGTAGTAGTAGTAGTAGTAGTAAGTAGTAGTAGTAGTAAGTAGTAGTAGTAGTAGTAAGTAGTAGTAGTAGTAGTAGTAGTAGTAGTAGTAGTAGTAGTAGTAGTAGTAGTAGTAGTAGTAGTAGTAAGTAGTAGTAGTAGTAAGTAGTAGTAGTAGTAGTAGTAGTAGTAGTAGTAGTAGTAGTAGTAGTAGTAGTAGTAGTAGTAGTAGTAGTAGTAGTAGTAGTAGTAGTAGTAGTAGTAGTAGTAGTAGTAGTAGTAGTAGTAGTAGTAGTAGTAGTAGTAGTAGTAGTAGTAGTAGTAGTAAGTAGTAGTAGTAGTAGTAGTAGTAGTAGTAAGTAGTAGTAGTAGTAGTTAGTAGTAGTAGTAGTAGTAGTAGTAGTAGTTTGAGAGATCAGCATTCCAGATTTCATTGACGAATAGTATGGAACCTTCAGGCTAGAAATGTCCGGTAGAGTTACGACATGTGAGCAGTGTCTGACTTGATCGGTTCCTTTTAATTCAATAGACGACATTTTGAGCATTATTTCAGCTCTTGGTATCTCTGCACTTCTAAGCTTTCAAAGTTTTCCAACCAGATTTTCATATAGTAGTTTGTCTTAAGGGTACTACTGAGCCTCCATGACTAACACAGATAGTGGAGTACCAACATATCCAGTACTCCAATGCTAGGGAGGCCATGTGGGGTGCTTTTGGTCATGCCTGAGTTCGCTGGCTTTTCTTTGGTTTGTTCTTAAATTCTGGTGGCCTCAGTTCACCCAATATGTACTCAGAGCATTTTCACAGGATGCTTATCTAATTAGACTTGTTATTTACGGCTAATGTTTAAGGCTGTTAATATAAAAAGAGGGTAATTACACAAGATAACAGTTATTTATCTGAAGACATAATCAGGTTAGGAAAGAAACTCAAACATTCCTGTATTTCACGCTTATATGTATCAACATCTACACTTCGTGGCTTTGCAAAAGATGAATTTATGTCGTTTCGAAGACTGGTGAGTAGAGAGGGACTGGCGGGGATGTGTGGTGGTGTGGGGCGGGATATGGTGACACACTGCAGTAAAGAAATGCCACATAGCTCTCTGTTGGCTGCTCCTGTTACTGGCCGCTCGTCACCCCTGCGAAAGGAATAATATCTTAGTTAACCTTCACTGCCACAGATCTTTCGTAGGTTAAATAAAATCGTCTTGAGATAGTAAGAATAAAATAAAAACTGTGATCTAGCATTAATTGGGTTAGTAATGGTAACACAACCAGGGTCTTGTGTATCATATTCTACTGCAAGTGACTTTGGAGACTTTGTGAGGTGTGGCTGTGTGGAAGTGTAGCAATGTGCAGGTGTGTGTGTCTCACAAATCAAAAAGAAAATATTAAACAAAGCATCAGCCTTCAACCAAGCATATCCCAGACAAGAAAAC
The DNA here is from genome assembly GCF_032717465.1 of Coenobita brevimanus. NCBI lineage: Eukaryota > Metazoa > Arthropoda > Malacostraca > Decapoda > Coenobitidae > Coenobita > Coenobita brevimanus. Next base: position 591,501 of record NW_027642675.1, on the reverse strand, counting down.
AACTACACTCATTCACTGCTGCGAAGGTTACGGCTAGAACATCGCCCCCTTCCCAATATAATCGACGAACAAAACCAAAACTGCAAACACTGCAACGCAAACTCTCCTTTTCCCCTACTACATTATCTACTAAAATGCCCTGCAACCGAACTACTCAGAGCGGCAGAATCTACCCCAACCCACACATCCCACCCACTGAACCCTCCGCCACCCTCCCCCTCGTCACGTCTTACAGCTGTCTATCTATTGCCAGACGCCTTCATCCCATACGGGGTGGCCACAAACAAATCGCCTCCACGTCGCCCTGTTCCCCGCCATTTCACTGTCCTGCTCCCAACTCACACCCCTCTCTCTCATATACCTCTCCACTCCATCCCTCCATCTCATCTTTGGCCTCCTCCTCCCTCTCTCCCCCTCCACCTCACTCACATACACTCTCCTCGTCAGTCTCTCACTCTCCATCCTCTCCACATGGCCAAACCACCTCAGTGTGTCTTAGATGCTGCACCTAAATAACGCTCACCCCTTTAATACTCCAATTCTAATCTTTCTATTTTCCCTCTTCTTACTACCTCCTGTCCAACCACACACACCGACAGGGCCATAATCAAGGCTCGGTCTCCTCTATAGGCGGAGATAATCTATAAACAACAACAACAACAACAACAGTCAGGTCCTCGCTCCTTCACCACGCGGCCAGGAATAGGTTTGGCCAGTAACTCTCTCTCTCTCTCTCTCTCTCTCTCTCTACTGTACCTATCTGTCTATCTACCTACCTTTCTATCTATATCATCATCATCATCATCATCCCCCTTATCCACCTCTCTCTCTCTCTCTCTCTCTCTCTCTCTCTCTCTCTCTCTCTCTCTCTCTCTCTCTCTACCTTTTATTTATATCATCATCATCATCATCATCATCATACCCCCTTATCCACCTCTCTCTCTCTCTCTCTCTCTCTCTCTCTGATTTTTGCTGTTGGCTAATGATGTGAAACCGCGGCTGGGACACGTTTGAATTACCCGGGTGTTTAGGCTTGTGGTGGTGGTGGTGGCAGTGCGGAAAGCTGCTGCTGCTGCTGCTGCTGCTGGTGGTAGGCAAAGGTAGTGGTAGTGGTGGTTTTGGTAGGGGTAGTAAGGAATGAAGGTAGCTGTGGCAGTGACTGTGGTGGCAGATGGGGCAGCCAGAGGGAGGGGGAGGCCAAGGATGAGATGGAGGGATGGAGTGGAGAGGTATATGAGAGAGGGGGGTGTGAGCTGGGAGAAGGGCAGTGAAATGGCGGGGAAAGGGCGACATGGAGGCGATTTGTTTGTGGCCACCTCTTAGGGAATTAAGGCTTCTGGCAATAGATAGATAGATGAACAGATAGACCGTCAGATGTAAACAAACAGTACAGTGGGGGTGGTAGGGAGGAAAGGACAGCGGTCAGTTGCAATTTCACGACATAGATATTCGCTGCCCTGTTTTTTTTGTTTTTCTTTTGCTTCGGCCATTTAACTTTGTGTGTGTGTGTGTGCGTGTGTGCGTGCGTGTGTGTGTGTGTGTGTGTGTGTGTGGCTAAATATGGTTGATCTGTTTTAAGGTGTTTGTAATTCATCCCTAATAAAAAAAAAAAAAAACTCCAATCCCCCCCCCCCGTCTCTCTGTCATTGGTCCTCTCCCGACTTCCTCCTCTTTCCACTTCTCTCTTTATTACCTCTCTTCCTCCTCCATCCCTCTCTCGTACCCTGTCCTGTCCTAGGTCATTCCCTTCTCTGCCCTTCAAATCAATCAACCTCCCCGCTGGCAAACATCGTCTACCCCCCCCCCCGCGGTAGAGAAGCGACTGAGTGTCTGTCAACGCATCGCATCGTCCAATGATCAATCGTCATCGCCGCGTGAGGGCAGCACCTTACAATGTCACCTCCATCACATTGCCTGCCTGTCATCGCCGCGTGAGGGCAGCACCTTACAATGTCACCTCCATCACATTGCCTGCCTGTCATCGCCGCACGAGGCACTAAACAGACACATACCCTAAAGAAAAATACAAACGTTAAGGCCTATAGCTTCTATTTGGATCAGAAACAGACAAGATTTTATTCAGGATTAATGAAGAGACTAAATTCTTATGGAAGAGGTGTTGCAAAGCCTCTACTACTTAGTATGAGGCTGGTAGGTGCCGTCCCTGGCTCAATTACGCCCCACACCGGTAATAACCCTCCCTCCCGGCGTTAGGGAGGCAAACTGAGGTTCCGGGCTCGAGGGAGAATCATATGATAAATAGAAAACATGCTAAATACAGCAAACAGAAGAAATTCGCCCAATTATTTCCAAATTAACATAGCAAATTCACAAACTTCCTTCCTAATATAAATTCTACAACCAGTCAGAGTCCTCACTGTACTAAGATTTTATGCCTTGTCAATCACATATATATGTAAAAAAATGTTTTAAAGATATATTAGTCTAAAGAAATTTTGTCGCAGAGCAGCACCAGTAACATGCAAGAGGTCGACAGGAAAATAAATCTGTGCTATTATTTCTTCAACGAGAAAGGCAGTTATATATCTCTTATAGCATATAAAATATAGCCAACAATTATTGTCCGCAACGGCTTAAGGGTTTTTTGCAATATCACACCACTATATCTAAAAAAATTGGCTAAAAAATAATCAACTCGGCTTAGCCCAGAGATGTTAGCGAGCCCGAGAAGTTACCGGACATTTCTAGTAATATTATTATTTTGAAATTTCGGTGCTATTCAAATATACTGAGAGAGGAGTTCATACTAGTTCTTCTATAACATAATGCCCAACAACGCAAGTATGTCTTTTTTTGTCCAGATGTTCAAAAATACTAGCTTTTCGCGAATCAACATGCATGCAAATATAACCATATGGCAATACGAATTGGTGTGCGGTCCATTCAAAACACACGTTCTCAAAGTGCTTATTTTAACATATTTCCGCTTTATTACTTTACATTAATGCTTCTACAGTGTGTAATGATGTGGTAAGACATACATAAACGCTTCTGAGATGAGTTAAATGTGAGTTTGAAACGATTTAGGCTACAAATAGAGGTTTTGTTGTCATTCATGTTTTCTCACCCTCTGTTTACGTTATGTTCATTCATAATTGTTTTTAAATTTACCCGTTACGGCATTGTTTACGTTGCTGGCGTTTAAATTCATTCATACTAAAGCTTGTACTTCATTCAAGAACAAAAAAATGAAGAGAGGAGAAGGAAGAAAGAAGAAAGAAATGGAAGGAAAGGAAGAGATGAGAATGAAAGATGGAAGGAGAAAGAGAAGAAATGAGATAGAAAGGAGAAACAAGAAAATACAGTAGAAAAAAGAAAGAGGAAACAGAAGAAAGAATAAAACAGAAGAAACAAGGAGAAAGACGAAAACAAACAGAAAGAAGAAAGAAGAGGAAGGAGGACGAAGAAGAGGAAGAGGAGAAAGAAGAGGAGGAGGAGGAGGAAGGAGGAGTAAGAACAAGAGAAGGAGGAGGAATGAGGAAGAGGAAGAGGTATAGGAAGAAGAGGAAGAGGAAGGGAAAGAAGAAGTAAAGGCAGACGAAGAAGAGAACGCAGAGGAAGAGGAAGAAGGGGAAAAGACGAGGGGGAAGGGGAAGAAGGAAAAAAAGAAGAGGAAGAAGAGATAAAAGAGGAAAAGAAGGAAGAGGAAGAACAAAAAAGGAAGAGGAGGAGGGAAAGAAAATGGAAGAGGAAGTGCCGCATCTCCTCTCCTTCCTTTTCTCCTCCTCTTCATCACATTTTTCCTTTCCTGCCCCTTCTCCTCCCATCTTTCATTGCTATCCTCTTCTTTGTTTTATTAATGCATTCTTTTCCTGCCTTCTCCTCCCATCTTTCCTTGCTTTTTCCTTTCCTCTTTTTTTTTTTTCATTAATGCATTTCGTTTCCGCCCCTTCTGCCATCTCTCAACCTGCTCTGCCTTTCACCAGTCTCCTTCCCTCCTCTCACCTGTACTGGCATGTCCTCTACTGGTTCTACATCAT
>NW_027642675.1:575000-577500 GCF_032717465.1 Coenobita brevimanus | reverse complement strand
GGAAGGGGAGGGAGGGGAGGGAGGGGAGGGGAGGACAGGGGAAGGTAGGGAAGGGGAGAGAGGAGAGGGGAGGAAGGAAGGGAAGGGAAGGGGAGGGGAGAGAAGGAAGGAAGGGAAGGGAAGGGAAGGGGGAGGGGAAGAGGGAAGGGAGGAGGAGGGAAGGAAGGAGGGAAGGGGAGGAGAGGGAAGGGAAGGGAAGGAGGAGGGAAGGAAGGAGGGGAGGGAAGGGAGGGAGGGAGGGGAGGAAGGAGGGAAGGGAAGGGAGGGAAGGAAGGGAAGGGAAGGGAAGGAAGGAAGGGAAGGAAGGGAAGGAGGAAGGGAAGGAGGGAAGGGGAAGGAGGGAAGGAGGAGGGAAGGGAGGGAAGGGAAGGGAAGGGAAGGGAAGGGGAGGAAGGGAAGGGAGGAGGAGGAGGAAGGGAAGGGAAGGAAGGAAGGGAAGGGAAGGGAAGGGGAGGGAAGGGAAGGAAGGAGAGGGAGGGGAAGGGAAGGGAAGGGAAGGAAAGGTAAGGAATGGATGGGAAGGAAAGGGAAGGGAAGGGAAGGGAAAGGAAGGGAAAGGACGGGACGGGAAGGGAAGAGAAGGAACGGAAGGAAGGGAAGGGAGGGAAGGGAAGGAAGGGAAGGGAAGAGAAGGAAGGAGGGAAGGGGAGGGGAGGGGAAGGAGGAAGGGATGGGGGAGGGAGGGAAGGGAAGGGAAGGGGAGGAAGGAAGGGAAGGGGAGGGAAGGGAAGGGAGGAGGAAGGGAAGGGAGGGGAGGGGAGGGAAGGGAAGGGAAGGGGAGGGGGGGGACGGGAAGGGAAGGGAGGAGGAGGGAGGAAGGGAGGGAGGGGAAGGGAAGGAAGGGAAGGGAGGGAGGGAAGGGAAGGAAGGAGGGAGGGAAGGGAAGGAGGGAAGGAAGGGAAGGGGAGGGGAGGGAAGGGAAGGGAAGGAGGGGAGGGAAGGGAAGGGAAGGGAGGGAGGGGAGGGAAGGAAGGAGGGGACGAAGGGAAGGGAAGGGGAGGGAAGGGAAGGAAGGGGAGGGGGAGGGAAGGGAAGGAAGGGAAGGGAGGGAGGGAGAGGGAAGGGAAGGGAAGGAGGGAGGGAAGGAAGGGAAGGGAAGGGGAGGAGGAGGGAAGGGAAGGGAGGGGAGGGAAGGAAGGGAAGGGAGGGGAAGGGAAGGGGAAGGGAAGGAAGGGAGGAGGAAGGGAAGGAAGGGGGAGAGGGAAGGGAAGGGAAGGGAGGGAGGGAAGGAAGGAAGGGAGGGAGGGAAAGGAAGGGAAGGGGAGGAAAGGGGAAGGGGAGGGGAAGGGAAGGGAAGGGAAGGAAGGGAAAGGAAGGGAAGGGAGAGGAAGGGATGGGAAGGGAGGAAGGGAAGGAAGGGAAGGGGAGGGGAGGAAGGGAAGGGAAGGAAGGAGGGAAGGAAGGAAGGGAAGGGGAGGGAGAAGGGAAGGGGAGGGAAGGGAAGGGGAGGGAAGAGGAAGGGGAGGGGAGGGGAGGGAAGGGAAGGGGAGGGGAGGGGAGGGGAGGGGAGGGGAGGGAAGGGGAGGGGAAGGAGAGGGGAGGGAAAAATGAAGATGATTAAGAAAGAGAGGGAAGTGAGCTGAGAGATGGACCCGGAGGAAGAGAGGGAGGAGGAGGGGAGGAAGAGGGGGAGGGGAGGGAGGAAGAGGGGAGGGAGGGAGGGGGAGGGGAGGGAGGGAGTAAAGAAGGAGAAAAGGAGGGACGGAGGTAAGGAGACAGGGAGAGAGGGAAAGGAGGAGGGATGGAAGGAGGGAGAGAGAGAGAGAGAGAGAGAGAGAGAGAGATGATGATATGATGATGATGATGATGACGGTGATGATGATGATGGTGATGATGATGATGATGATGATGATGATGATGATGACGGTGATGATGATGATGGTGATGATGATGATGATGATGATGATGATGATGATGGTGATGATGATGATGATGGTGATGATGATGATGGTGATGATGATGATGATGATGGTGATGATGATGATGATGATGATGATGATGGTGATGATGATGATGGTGGTGGTGATGATGATGGTGATGATGATGATGATGGTGATGATGATGATGATGATGATGATGATGATGGTGATGATGATGATGATGATGATGGTGATGATGATGATGATGATGATGGTGATGATGATGATGGTGATGATGATGATGATGGTGATGATGATGATGGTGATGATGGTGATGATGATGATGATGATGATGGTGATGATGATGATGGTGATGATGATGATGATGGTGATGATGATGATGGTGATGATGATGATGGTGATGATGATGATGATGGTGATGATGGTGATGATGATGATGGTGATGATGATGATGATGATGATGATGGTGATGATGATGATGGTGAAGATGATGATGATGGTGATGATGATGATGGTGATGATGATCATGATGGTGATGATGATGATGATGATGATGATGATGATGATGATGGTGATGATGATGATGGTGGTGGTGATGATGATGATGGTGATGATGATGA
>NW_027642675.1:520000-565000 GCF_032717465.1 Coenobita brevimanus | reverse complement strand
ATTCTTTCATTCCCCGAACTGCGTCTCTGGAACTCAAGCATTTCCCCCCCAGAGTTGTTTCCCTCCAAATCTTCAACCCACAACTGTTCCAGGTCCAACTGTTACAGATATTTTATGAATGGAGGGACACCAGAAATATGGTGTATGGATTATTTTTTTTATTCGTTTTTCCTTCCTCTAGTTCCTGACTTATTAAAAAAAATAAATAAAACAATAAATCTCCTTGGGAAGAGGTGTTAGGGAGCTGCCTTAACTGAATAGAGTACAACAGCCATGAGTTATAAAACTGGCTAAGCACTGAGTCAAGAGAAGAACATAACAGAGGATAACTGAAGAAGGTTGGCAGACAAAAAGCACAGACTGGCAGAACAGCAGGCACATACAGAACATAACAGAAGAAGGGAGGCAGTGAAAATGTAGAGAAGAGAAATACACATTTGATAGAACAAATGCACATAAAGAACATGAGGGCAGCCATAATACCTTGACACTGACAGAACACAGCACATAAAGAACATAACAGAAGAAGGTAGGCAGACACAAGCATATAAACACAGAATATGACACTACAGAACACAGCACATAAAGAACATGAAAGTGTAGCTACAAAAACCTGCAAGAACAAAGAACGTAACTAAGGAACATGCAAGTTTAACTGCAGAAGGCTGTGTGAGCTGGGGATAGCAGGGCAAGTACGAAATGGCAGAGGGACAGGGTGACATGGAGGCCATTTATTATAAGGGGAGACGCAAATGCAATATCCATCCAAGAACGTCTAAAATCCTCTCACTCTTCTTCCCCGCACCTTGCTGGGCGAGGGGTAGTCTACCGTCAAGGGAACATCGGGTTCAACAGAGCAGGACGGACCCATGCAGGGGCGGTTGTTGCCAGGGGCTGTAAGGCCAGAGACACTGTGACGTTACTGAAACAACAAGTGTGTCGTAAAGCAAGTGATGATGGTGATGATGATGATGATGATGAGATATGATAGATGATGATAAGTATTGTTATTTGTCGCAGTAGTAGTAGCAGTATTTTGTATGTATTATTATTATTATTATTATTATTATTATTATTACCCCTTCCTTAGGGTGGGGAAAGGAGGTCCGGATGATAGATGATGATGATGGACATAACGATGATGATGATGATGATGATGATGATGATGATGATGATGATGATGATGGTGATGATTATGATGATGATGATGATGTTAAAAGAAAGAAGAGTTTAGAATTCCCCCTGATTCACAAACCATTTGATCATTGCTCTGTCTTAACCTAGTTTTTATTTTACTAAGAAAACCATTACAGGAGGTGCCCCTTCAGTATGATCTGATGGCACGTAATCGTAGGTGACATGGGAGACTTCGTAAGTGCATCTTCCTGACCGATTTATTCTTATTACATATTACCTTTCTCCAGTATAATTTTTACACCGTTTAAATATGTACAATGTTTATATCAGTCACACACAAGATACTTAGTTTTAACTTGCGGAATGAATCGCTATTAGAAGGGTTTTTCGGAATCTCCAAAACGAATTAGAATATCACCTGTATACTCGAAGATACTGAGGTGTAGTGTCCAGCAAATAAGTCGCCTTAATATACAGGTGTTACGGAATAGCCATAGCTAATTAGAATGTTACCTTATTTCCCAGGTTAATTGGTGAAGTCATATCCGCCTAATTTTGTACATCATCCTGTGCAGTAATTATCCTTTTTAAATTAACCCCTTCGCCACAACGACCCATTTTACCTGCGTCGCTTGATGGCCAGCTGTATATAAGTAGTGAGTTTTTATTCCCTTGTTGCTGAAGGTTATTATTTTTTTTCATGCTGTTTTCCTCTGCTTTCCTCTGCTGGCTTTTCCTGCTTTCTGCTGCTTTCAAGGTTTCCTGCTTTGAAGTTTTCCTCTGCTTTCCCTGGGCTGTTTTCCTTCCTTGCTTTCCTGCTGTTCCTTCCCCTGCTTGCTTTTCCCTGCTGTTTTCCTCTGCTTTCCCCTGCTGTTTTCCCTCTGCTTTCCTTCCTTCCTTCCTCTTCCATGGCTCTCTCTTTCTTTTTTTATTATTTTCTGCTTTCCTTTGCTGTTTTCTCTCTGCTTCCTCTTCCTTCCTGTTTTGCTTTCCTTTCTTTTTCTTATGCTGTTTTCACTCTTGTTTAGGGGAGATAGAGGTTGGTTTATGTCTTCACTCACGCAACACTTGCTTTGCCCATGTCTCTTCATTCATTCATTCATCCATCCATCCATCCATCCATCCATCTTCTATTTTTTTCTCTTTTGTCTCCATGAAGACCATAGGGACTCCGGGAGTTGTAGCTGCTCACTCTAGACATTTAAGGCGGAGGCTGACCAGCCTCACTCTGCCCCTATAGTTGCAGTCTGTGAGCAGTAAACTCCAGCGAACCTCCTCCACTCCACCCACCCCTCCCACTGCTCTCTACACTCCCGACCCACACCTCTTCTGCCCAATCCCCACCCACTCCTGTACGCCCACCACACCCATCTGATCTCCTTCCATCCCAATTTTTTCATCCACTCCAACGCTTAGGGCTTTTAAGCGGCATTGCTGACTTCAACCCCTTTCACCATTCACACCGCGTCTCATATAAATAAATAATAACAAAGTAGGGAAGAAGAATTACGTTGCCGAACTGAAGATATTAGAATTATTCCACAACACTGGCCACCCTCTTTCCTCGGGCGCCCACAAGAGGGTTCTATGGAGAACTTGCCTGACGACTCTTAACATTAACTTCCGCAGCATTTGTCGTCTGGCTTCTGGCTTTCTGAGGTGTGAGCGGGTGAAGGAGCTCTATATAAGGGTATGAGATACCACTTAGCATTATTAAAGAGGGTGTTTTAAGTACCAAGTAATATTTTGGTCCGTCTTTGTCCCCTAAATATTTCTACGTACTCTATATGTTTTTCTCCTCGCAGTTTTAATCACCTTTCTGTTCCCCCATCTTCCCTAATGTGACGAGTGTGTATCTAACTTGAGGGGAAGTAACAGGAGCCCGAGAGTTAATATCTATCCTTATGTGTCTATCTAGCTGTCTGTTAGTCTGTCTATTTATCTGTCTGTATATGCTGCGTTTCTCACCTCTCTCAGTCTTTCGGTACCTTCCTGTCTCCTCACCTCCCTTGCCGTCTAATCATTCCCTTCCTGTCTCCTGCACCTCCCTTGCCGTCTAATCATTCCTCTTCCTGTCTCCTCACCTCCCTACAGCCGTCTAATCATTCCTCTTCCTGTCTCCTCACTACCCTTGCCGTCTAATCATTCCTCTTCCTGTCTCCTCACCCCTCCCTTGCCGTCTAATCATTCCTCTTCCTGTCTCCTTTCCTTTCTCCTCACCTCCCTTGCCGTCTAATCATTCCTCTTCCAGTCTCCTCACCTCCCTTGCTGTCTAATCATTCCCTCTTCCAGTCTCCTCACTTCCCTTGCTGTTTAGTCATTCCTCTTCCTTTCTCCTCACTTCCCTTGCTGTTTAGTCATTCCTCTTTCCTGTTTTCCCTCAGCGGCGGCCATTCCTTCCTAACTCGTCTTCACTCCCCCTTGCCTAACTTTTATCGTTCCTTGTCTGCCTTCTCCTCAGTAATTAAGTCATTTCGTAGTCGCTTCTCCTTGGTTCCATATAAACGCTGGACAATAATGCTCAGTTGACAGCGAGTCATAGTTACCTGAGAGTGTTAACTTTTTACACCATTAAGTCTCTCATACTTGCTTCATTTTTTAACATTATATTTCATCCATCAATTTTGCTTCAAAAAATTAGCATTATATTTATCATCCAGCGCCAAAATCATTTTTAGTCAGCCGCGTGGAAAGTCAGTAGGAGCCCGAATGGGTAAATCTATCCATCTATTGCCAGGCGCTCTTAATCCCGTAAGGGGTGGCCACAAACAAATCGCCTCCATGTCACCCTGTCCCCCGCCATTTCACTGCCCTGAATGTTAATAATGCAATAAATAAATAAATAAATACATAAATAAATAAATATAAGGTAATGTCAGAATAATAAATGGAAAGAACGACATTCTTGAAAGCGCGTAAAAAGTTGTCCATTCCAGACAAAAGAAAATACATAACTAGTGCCATTAACTTTCACACGGTTGGGACAGCTTTAGATCCTGCTAACGTATTTTTTCACCTCTCAACAACAGCACCCCCCTTTTCTTTCGTGACTAACATCATATTCTACTGTTTATCCAATCACTAGAATTCGGCAGTGAAGATTGGGAGGAGATGACTTTTTAGAGCTGTGTTGTGTTTGTAGGAAGTAGTTGTAGAAGACAGTCGCTTCTGTATCCCTCCCCCACAGCACTTCTTTGTGATTAAGCATGCACTTCTTCGTAGACTAGTATTCTGCTGTTTGACTATTGTTATTACTTCTCACTAAAGGTAGAGAGATGGCAATTTTAGGCCAAGTTATATTTAAAAGAGAGTATAATTAAAGTGAACATAGTAATTTCTCTCACCCCTCCAAATTCATTCCACCTCACCTCTGTCCATCTAATCGCTTCCTATATGCCCTCCTTCTTGGTCTCTGCTGCTCTCCATTACAACTCTCCTATCTCCTCCTAAGCATTCCATTCCCCTCTCCTTCTCTACACACAGCTACACACCTCACCCCTTCTCCTCCACTACACACACCTTCCTCTCCTTCTACTACACACACACACACACACACACACCTTCCCCTCCCTTCACTACACACACAGAGACACCTACACACGCACTCCTTCCCCTCACTACACACACACACACACACACACACCTACAAACCCACCCCTTCCCTCTCTCCTTCACTACACACACCAACACACGCACCTCTTTCCCCTCTTCTTCACTACACATACATCCCTTCCCCTTTCACTTCCCTACATACACCTACACAACGCACCCCTTCCCCTCTCCTTCACAACACACACCACCAATTCCACCCCCGCTTCCCCTCACTACACACACCTTACACACGCACTCCTTCCCCCTCACTACACACACATACTCGCACCCCTTCCCCTCTTCACACACAGCTACATTACATGCAACCCATTCCCCTCTTCTTCACTACAACACCACATCGCTTCCTCTCTCTCCTTCCCTACACACACCTACACACGCATCCCTCCCGTCTCTCCTTCACTACACACACGCCTACACACGCACCTTACTCCTGTCCTTCACACCCCAGGCCCTTCTTACCACTGTCTCTCTGCCCCACTCTTGTAAATGCAATGTGTCCCAGCATGTTGGAATTATCGGGACTTGAATTTGACTTTATAGTAGCTAGCTTTATTGAATTTGGCTGTATAGAATTTAGCTGTTATGGATTTGGCTGTATAGAATTTGGCTGTATAGAATTTGGCTGTATAGAATTTGGCTGTATAGAATTTGGCTGTATAGAATTTGGCTGTATAGAATTTGGCTGTGTAGAATTTGGCTGTATAGAATTTGGCTGTATAGAATTTGGCTGTGTAGAATTTGGCTCCGTAGAAATTGACTTGATAGAATTTAGCTTTGTAGGTTTTGGCTGTATAGAATTTGACTTTACAGAATTTAACTTTGTAGAATTGGACTTCCTTTTGGTCAGGTCTTTGTTTCTTTTTTTCTTTCTTCTGTCTTTGTGTCTTTCTTTCTCTCTGTCTCTATTTCTTTAACAATTTCTGCCGGCTCTCAGTAAGGGATTATTTCTCTCTCCATATAAATCATACCGTTATATAGATAGATACAAAAATCAATAGATGCAAATATAGATAGATGCAAATATAAATAGTGGCAAAAATACATAGATGCAAATATAGATAGATGCAAAATAGATAAAGATTTATAAACGGGCTCTGTCACACGCGCCAAATCTTCACCATCTCTCAAAATACGACAAAGGAAAATACTGGCAAGAATATTCCTTTGCTGCGGATCCCCTCATGGTAAATATCGGTTAAGATCCTTCATGAATACTTCCCTCGCCTCTCTCTCTCTCTCTCTCTCTCTCTCTCTCTCAGGAAATTGGGATACGACCTTGGTACAAAATTAATCCGTCTGTATCAGTCGTGACACCGGCGAGAGAGAGAGAGAGAGAGAGAGAGAGAGAGAGAGAGAGAGACAACTGTGTGTGTGTGTGTGTGTGTGTGTGTGTAAAAAATGATAACAGCTGCGAACGCCCATGACACGACTTGTAACTGTGTGTGTGTGTGTGTGTGTGTGTGTTTAAAATGATAACAGCTGCGAACGCCCATGACACGACTTGTAACTGTGTGTGTGTGTGTGTGTGTGTGTGAGAGAGAGAGAGAGAGAGAGAGAGAGAGAGAGAGAGATAGGATGGTAGTAAACAGAGATAGCCTACCCCCGCACTGCATTGCTTCTGCCCTGACCTGAGCTGCCAGGGGTCAGGGACTTAGGGTAGCTCCGAATAACACCCTCGTTGAGCTGATGGGGCATCGGTGTGTCCCGGGTTCGTCTTCTCATCGGTTCAGGAAGCTCCGTAGCACTTCTTCCTTGGCGATTTATTTTTGGAGACGACAAGCTAATACTAATCTGTATGTTATTTATGGTGAGTATGGTAATATTGGAAGGATTTATGTAACACAGGAGAGGAAAGTAAGGTGTAAAAAGGAAAATAAATCGCTTAGGAAAAGGGAGTTAGGGAGCTTCCTTACCAGACGAGAATACGGATCCTGGTGGCATAAATAGATCAGATAAAAGGGTTTGGGATCTTCGTCATGGCAGAGCAACTGGGGTGGATTACACTTACACTCTGGTTAGTGAGGTCATACACAGTACAGTCAAGTGTTGCCGTAGCGCCCAGAAACACCTCCCTGCTGGCGTTGGTGGGGGCCAGGTGGGGTCGGGTGCATCCTCGTGGTGGTGGTGGGTGTGGTGAGTGTGGTCGTAGTGGGACTCTGACACACTCACGAAACTACAACATAGCCTAGTTCACTGTATAATCACATTGGGTTCTAAAGGAAATATATAAAAACAAGTAGGAATAGTTCTATGTAAACACAGTAAAACAAAGCTGTGCATAACACTTAGCGTACAGAGTTGTGTATTACTGTATCTTTTAAGCATTATTGGACACGTTGAGAAACTGGAGAATGAAAGACTAAGACGATGCATGTAAGTGAAATGGAGGGAGGGAGAGGGAGGGGGGAGACCGAGGATGAGGTGGAGGGCTGGAGTTAGGTAAATGAAAGAGGGGGGTGTGAGCTGGGAGCAGGGCAATGAAATGGCGGGGGACAGGGCGACATGGAGGCGATTTGTTTGTGGCCACCCCTTACGGGATTAAGGCGTCTGGCAATAGATAGACAGATAGACAGGGATGTGAAGAACCGCTCACCCTCCATCTTCTTATGTAACAACTTCCTATAGACTTATCAATCCATCAGAAATGCATCTACATAAACAAACACATACTAAATAGTTTTCCTCGCTGTCTTTACATACTATAATTTCCTCGTAGTAATTATCGTTGTTTATAGAGGGAGGGGAAAGTGCTATGACTCACTAGGATCCTTTGAGCAGTCCTTCATTTATGCAACAGGTCAACTCTGGAACTGTCTACCTCTGTCTGTATTTCCTACTTCCTATGATCTCCAGTCTTTCAGACGCAGTGTGTCCAGGCATCTCGAAATAAACGGATCTTGAATTTGGCTCTCCTTTGTATTGTTTTTTTTCTTCTTGGAAGGAACGGTTTGCGGGCTCCTGGCCTTTGGTTCCTTCTTCCTTGCATTAAAAAAAAAGAAATGAGAGGAACATGTGGAGTTACATGGAGGGACAGACTGACAAATGAGGAAATGAAGGAGCGTTGTGGTGTGGATGTGGATGTGATAGGAAGCGTTAGCAGAAACACACTGAGGTGGTTTGGTCATGTGGAGAGGATGGAGAGTGAGAGACTGATGAGGAGAGTGTATGTGAGTGAGGTGGATGTGGAGTTACATGGAGAGACAGACTGAGAAATGAGGGAGTGAAGGAGCGTTGTGGTGTGGATGTGGATGTGATAGGAAGCGTTAGGAGAAACACACTGAGGTGGTTTGGTCATGTGGAGAGGATGGAGAGTGAGAGACTGACGAGGAGAGTTTATATGAGTGAGGTGGAGTGGGGGAGAGGGAGGGGAAGGCCAAGGATGAGATGGAGGGATGAAGTGAAGAAGTATATGAGAGAGGTGGGTGTGAACTGGGAGCAGGGCAGTGAAATGGCTGGGGACAGGACGATATGGAAGCGATTTGTTTGTGGCCACCCCTTGCGGGATTGAGGCGTGTGGCAATAGGTGGATAGATAGATAGTTATTTATATCTGCCATAGTTAAGTCGTTGACAATGTATGGTTTGTGCATAATACACTAATTTAAAACAAGGAAGAATACGTCGTGGATCAGTGTCTACAAGTACCCAGCTGCCACTATCGCTCTAGCTATCTATCGCCAGACACCATTATCCCGTATCTATCTATCTATCGCCAGACACCATTATCCCGTATCTATCTATCTATCGCCAGACACCATTATCCCGTATCTATCTATCTATCGCCAGACACCATTATCCCGTATCTATCTATCTATCTATCTATCTATCGCCAGACACCATTATCCCGTATCTATCTATCTATCTATCTATCTATCGCCAGACACCATTATCCCGTATCTATCTATCTATCTATCTATCTATCGCCAGACACCATTATCCCGTATCTATCTATCTATCTATCTATCTGTCTATCGTCAGAAGCCACAGTCTCATATCAATCTATCTATCCATCCATCTATCTATCCATCTATTCATCTATCGCCAGACGCAATAATTCCGTATCTATCTATCTATCTATCTATCGCCAGACGCCATAATCCCGTATCTCTCTATCTATCGCCAGACACCATAATCCAGTACCTATCGCCAGACGTCATAATCCCGTATCTATCTATCTATGTATCTATCGTCAGACGCCATAATCCCGTAAGGGGTGGGGGTTTGTCTTTGAGTTAGTTGTTTTACGGGAAGGGGCACTAACCCTCCACCAACCCACTTGTTGACACGAAGGGAACACGTATGGGTTGGTTATATGGTTACCACCCAGCGTTGTAAATGGTTTCCTGGCTTACCGGAAACTATTAGGCTTGTCACTCAATGTAAAGTCACCTGAAAAAGGAAAGAAGAGTAATAAAAAGTGACAGAAAAGATGGGAGAAATAGGAAGAGAGGAGGACAGACACAAAAAGAGAATGATAAAGGTGAAGGAAGAAGTAGGCAGCACTACATCAAGTGAGTGGATGATGGCGAGAAATAGGAAACGAGGAGGGCAGACATGGGAAAAGAGTGATAAAGGTGAAGGAAGAAGTAGGCAGCGCTACATCAAGTGAGTGGATGGTGGTAAGAAATAGGGAACAAGGAGGGCAGATATGGAATAGACTGGTAAAGGTGAAGGAAGAAGTAGGCAGCACTACATCAAGTGAGTGGATGATGGTCGCCACCTTGAAATCACATCTATTAATCCTTGAAGTAGTCGGTCACCTCCAATATTTTGCTCAGTTGCCGCTGTGTTGGTCTCGTCATTACCGTATGTGTTGTGTCTTTGGCCTTCTCATATTTACACTGAGTTCGGCAGGTTCCTCGTGCTCCATCACCTATTTGGCTTTGTTGAGTGACATGTCTTGGTGTTGTGGAGGAGCCAAATAATGCCACTCCTCATGACATCACGAAATAATGCCACTCCTCATGACATCACCAAATAATGCCACTCCTCATGACATCACGAAATAATGCCACTCCTCATGACATCACCAAATAATGCCACTCCTCATGACATCACCAAATAATGCCACTCCTCATGACATCACCAAATAATGCCACTCCTCATGACATCACTAAATAATGCCACTCCCTCATATCATCATCAAATAATGCCACTCCTCATATCATCATCAAATAATGCCACTCCTCATATCATCATCAAACAATGCCACTCCTCATATCATCATCAAATAATGCCACTCCTCATGACATCACTAAATAATGCCACTCCTCATGACATCACCAAATAATGCCACTCCTCATATCATCATCAAATAATGCCACTCCTCATGACATCACCAAATAATGCCACTCCTCATATCATCATCAAATAATGCCACTCCTCATGACATCACCAAGTAATGCCACTCCTCATGACAAACCTTGCCCCGGTGTTCTTTTGGCCCCTTGCACTGGTACCCTAAGTGCACCAGTGAAGGTTCGTTCGTTCGTTCACGATTTCCTCTCCTATAGAGAGGGCCGGGCCGTGTATTAGCCCGGTCGGTGTTTAGTGCTGGGTTGTATGGGTGTGCCATGATGGCTGTAAGGACTTTTTATTCGGGGGCAGAAACCACCGTGGTGGCTCTGTGCTTTTATATTACATATACATATACATACATACATACATATATACATATATATCTATCTATCTATATACCTAGGCTGCTTCCCCCAAGGAAAGGGAGGTAGCCGAGACAGGACGACACACTCTCCATTTACTCATCCATTTAAACACATTCATTCACATCTTAGCCCCAAAGGGGAGAACGGACAGATCCTCACCGCACCACACCGCACAAGGGTCAACTGCGCAATGCAATCAGTGACATCCACAGCAGGGCCCGACAGCAGAGCTGGTTTACCCCTGCCACATCATAACATACCCATCCCCTTACCCGCACCTGACCTGATTAGCTGATCAGACCAAATGCGGGAGAATATCCCCTCAGGGCTGCGTCATCACTTATTTATTCACAATTTCTCTCCATTTATTTCTGTCACGCACAGCCACTCTTCCTTGCTCAACAGACATCCCTCTCGCATCCAGCGCTCTCTTCACACTATCCATCCATCCTATTCGTGGTCTTCCTCTCAGCCTTACACCTCTCACATCAGATCTAGTTATCTTTTTCACCAATCGCTCATTATCCATTCTCTCCATATGCCCAAACCATCGCAACACCCTCTGCTCAACTCTACCAGCCATCTCCCGAACAACTCCAGTTTTCCTTCGCACTTCATCATTTCGCACTCGATCCATACGCGTCACTCCACACATACTCCTCAGACATCTCATCTCCATTACATTCAAACTTTTCCTCTCTGCTACACCCATATTCCATGTTTCAACCCCATATAACGCAGTCGGTACCCCAACATCCTCATACAGCCTTCTCTTTACATCCATTCTAAGCGAACGACATCTAAACACTTTTTTCATTCCTCCCAGCACCTTTCCTACTTCATTTATTCTAAACTTCACTTCTGCATCAATTCTTCCATCCACAGCAACATGTGACCCAAGGAGGAGGATAAGAAGAAGAAATAGGTAGAAAGAAAAAAAATAAGATAAAGAACAAGAATACATCAGAAAGTATATAATAAAACTAGTAATTGCCTCATATAATGGCCAATAAAATAACCAATATATTACCCCAAGTCCAGAGACCCTGAGGCCACAGTAAAATTCCTAAATGCTGACTACTCAGTGTGGTTTAATTGGATCAGTAACCTTGCCCTCGAAATAAATGGAAAAGTTATTTGTCCGGCCCTGAGGAACGAGAAGTGGTATGGTATTTATTGCTCTCTCTCTCTCTCTCTCTCTCTCTCTCTCTCTCTCTCTCTCTCTCTCATTTGAGTACAGTAATGCATTTTTATTTTATTATTGCTATCATCAGATTATTTTCATCCACCTCAAAGTGATGACTTGTTATGATGGCATTACACACAGATTTCTTTACCCTCTTAACTCCGAGAAGTCTGCCATTAGCTAAAAGAAATTACCTGGAAGTACATAATCGTTTAGAAAAGTCTCAGTGCTGTAGACGGAAGGTGTCATTAAGTGCGATTGTCAGGTGTGGTTCAGGTAATGAGCGTGGCATGGAAGTATCTAGTGTGGCATGCTCCTAGCCAGGCACCTTATCCATAGAGCTCCCACCTTCTCATCCACCATACAAAGCTCATGTAAATAACTACGAATATAATGTATGACTCAAATCACCATTTCGTCAATAGGAAGAAAATTCACTAAGGCATTGAAGACGGCTGTATTAAAAAAATATCTGTATCTAGGGACTATTAATTATCGGGGAGGATAGTAGTAGGCATGTGTGTGGTGTGGCATTGTGTGGTGTGGCGTGTCTGGTGTGGTAGTGTGGTGTGTGTGTGTGAGATGTGGTAGGATGTGTTGTGGTGAGGTGTGCGTGAGGTGTGGCAGTCTGCGGCAATGTAGTTTGAAGTATGATTGTGTGTCGAGTTGTAGTGTGTGTGTGAGATGTGGTAATGTGAGGTGTGAATGTGAGGTATCTGTGAGGTGTGGCAGTGTAGTGGCAGGTGCTTGTGGTATGGCAGTGTGTGTGTGTGTGTGTGTGTGTGTGTGTGTGTGTGTGTGTGTGTGTGTGTGTGTGTCTGTGTGTGTGTGTGTCTGTGTATGTGTGTGTGTGTGTGTGTGTGTGTGTGTCTGTGTGTGTGTGTGTGTGTGTGTGTGTGTGTGTGTGGGTGTGTGTGTGTGTGTGTGTGTGTGTGTGTGTGTGTGTGTGTGTGTGTGTGTGTGTGTGTATTGGAAGTGTGTGAAATGTATAATAGTTTGTTCTCTCACAGTGCCTTTTCAAACGCTCTGCAGAACAACTCTCACACTGACCACAGACGTACACCAGACTTGTCTCAATATCACCTCATCCACGTAATGGAGTCACTTTATTTGCAAAGTTTGTGACCATAAGAATGACGAACGACTCAACTTCAGGTATTGTTGAGGCCAGCGTGGATATTTTGGTCGCATTCCCCCCTCCATGCGAGAGTTTGTCACTGATACGAGTGGCGAGGGAGTTCAGGAGTGGGTTTCGATGTAGTGGGTGTTATGTTGATGGGTTGTCATGCTGCTGGGTTTTCCTTTCTAAATTCGTTTTCGTAAGCCACTCACACCTCTAGGTGAGAGTTAAGATTGAGGTGATGATGATGATGATGATTGGCTTGGGCGCTTATTTCTCCTCCTTACTTTCACACACACACACACACACACACACACACACACACACACACACACACACACACACACACACACACACACACACACACACACACACACACACATTCCCCACCGCATCATCAATACGAGTACTTCCTAGGGACATCGGTGTGTGAATATACTCATTATTGTGGATTTACCATTCAGCTCAAGGCCCGACACTCTAAAGTACCATGTCCCTTCAAACCTGTTAGGAATGAGTATATTACAACAAAATAGGCTATCGCTGATAAGGTAGCATAGCCATATAATGCAACGTAACATAAATTGCTTCTCTCAGGAGTATATAGGAAAGATGGGGCCCCAGTACTATAACGAACATGGAGTCAGGAGTCAGGGGCTAATGAAGTCGGGACAGAGGGTGGGAATGTCTCCGAAAAGATTGGCTTGAGTACTGAAATACTGACAAACCAGCAAGTAATAAACAAGGCATGAACGTGAAGCAAGGAAGTCAAATATGGGGTGATCAAGGGCTGAGCGACCTGATGTGAGATCGCCCAATGAGTTTGGTTTAAAAAAGGTATTTTGAGGTGGGCAGTGGGGTGTGCCAGGCATATTTCAAGGGTGACCAGGTCCACCTCCACCACCCTTCTGGCTATGCTTCTGAAGTTAGGAGGTATAAAAAGGGCAAGAACTTGATCGGCTATATAATATAACAGAGTCAGTCCTGAGTTCGTTCATCCTCTGTAATTCTTTCATAAAGAAAATATGCTGCCCATCAAGACAACTCATGTTTATTATTTACTGTCACCTTATGCGACAAGTCTAACTGTTCAACGTACTAGGAAACATGTACACAAACGGAATGTTAATGCAAATGAAGGAATCCCGCGGGAAACCAAAAACAGTCTCTGTCAATCTTGTACATATATCTACACATCTGCTAATTCTTGATACTACAATAAATTTCAATGTATGGCCAGGGATTTTAAGAGAGTAACTTTCAGGATTGTTAAGAAAGACACTTAACACCATAACTGAAGCCTGATGTGTTAATTCGTGTGGATAACGCGAAAATATCAAAGATGATTAGTTAATATAATAATCATGGTTTTATCAAGGCAAGCTCCTTCATCAGTAGAGGATTATGCTGAGAGCTTTAGTTATATGATGATGCTGGTGATAGTGGGCGTGGTGGCAGATAGTGATGGTGGTAGAAGCTGTAGGTGAAGTGTTGGTGGTAGTGGTGTGGTGGTGGTGATAGCGGGTGTGGTGGTAGTGGTGTGGTGGTGGTGATAGCGGGTGTGGTGGTAGTGGTGTGATGGAGGTGATAGCGGGTGTGGTGGTAATGGTATGGCAGTGTGGTGATAGCTGGTGTGGTGCAGTGGTAGTGTGTTATAGTTGTGGGTGTGTTGGTCGTTGTGGGTGTGGTGGTAGCTGTGGGAGTGTTGGTGGGTGTGATGGTGCAGGTATAATGGTGGTAGTGGGTGTGGTAGTGGTGCTGGTGGTGGTAGTTGTAATAGTGGGTTTGATGGTGGTAATGCGTGAAGTGGTGATCATGAGTTTGGTATTGGTAGTGAGAGTGGTGGTGGTAATTAGTGTGGTGGTGGCAGTGAGTGTGGTGGTGGCAGTGAGTGTGGTGGTGGTGGTGGTTGTGGTGGTGGTGATATTTTAATGGTGGATATTTCGTCCTGAAGTATATTGCAATAACTGATACAACAGTATTAGATCAACATTCGTCAGTTTATGCGCCTGTGAACACATACTATCAAAGAGACAAATTTCAAATATTGATGCCTGATAGAAAGATAAATTTCCTTTTAGATGGTGTGAACTATTTTTAAATCGAATGGTTTGTTATAAGGTTGTTCTGAAATACCTGCCTGACACTAGCTTATGCCATTTAACTTTTAAAAATGGCACATCTGTCCAAAATTTGCCTCATAAGTCATTTCACGTTTCAGTGTTTGCATGAAAATATTGAGCGTCCTGACTGGAACAAATCTAATCAAGAAAGAGTGGCTGTAACTATTGAAAGGATCAGTGCATTATTATGTAGAATGGGTAGGCCATTAATACCATTCACTACCATTCCAGCTTCACGCCAGATCAAGGCCGTGAGAGGTAACTTATAAAGCCAGTCACAGGTCTTGCATTCTCTTCAAGGCTCGCAGTTTCGGTGGTTTTGGAGGCTGTTTCAAACCTGCTATACTGAATTATAAGTATGCAGATTTTTTTCATTATTCAGAGGATATTAACAGCATAAAAGAGGAGGTAATCGGCGAAATAAATAATTGAGGAAGAGGTGTTTGAAAGTTTCTCGTCATTGACACTGATTCGATCGTTCCTTCAGTGAATATAAGTCTGTTACAAGATGACAGACAGAAAGAGACAGATAGACAGAAACAGACAGGCAGACAGACAGATGGACAGAGAGACAGACAGACAGACAAACAGAGTGGCTGGGGACGAGAGGCCAGAAGAGACGGGCTGGGGACGCGCCTGACGTATCATATTCTCTCGTCTGGCGCGTCCCCAGCCCTCTCCGTGACTCTCGTCCCCAGCCACTCCCTCCACTCCCTTTTCTCTCTCTCTCTCTCTCTCTCTCTCTCTCTCTCTCTCTCTCTCTCTCTCTGGATGGGTGACTTAAAACACACACACACACACACACACACACACACACACACACACACAGACAACGGCCTCTCTCTCTTTCTCTGGTTGGGTGACTATTCAAAAAAGCACACACACACACACACACACACACACACACACACACACACACACACACACACACACACAAGTATTCTAAGGTAGGACTTGATGGTGGGGAAGGGAGTATGTGTGTGTGTGTGTGTGTGTGTGTGTGTGTGTGTGTGTAACACACTCTAACCAAGCCACACTCTAACCAAGGCAAGACTATGAATATTGTCCACTATACTCTTTTTACTCTAACTTGGCCTAAAACTCCCCTATTTCCGTCCTGAATGCTGAGTTGTAGCAATAGATGAACACTGGAAAATGATGCTGGTCACGAAGATGTGCTGAGACAAGGTTGTAGAGCCATAGCATTGTACTTTCTGCCACTGAACTACGTGAAATCAGCTGCAAAAGAACGAAAATCTGGGCCAAGTGAAAGTGAAAGAATATATCTCCCGCAGTTTATATATAATGGTTTTTACGAACATTTATATCAACAGTTACCTTTTTTTCCTTCATAATATGTAAGAACGACGTCGAACCAAGTTTTTGAAAAGATCCAGGAATGTAAGAGTTCTCTGTGGTAAGAAATTAAGGAGAAAAGTGTTGTGGGTGTTGGCGGAGCATTGCGGTGAGATGTGCAGGCACACGCATGACTGTACACACACACACACACACACACACACACACACACACACACATTACTCTCTAATGGAACTTGCTGGTGGGAAAATGTGTGTATGTAACTGGTGGTGTGAGAGGTTGCCATGGTAACACACAGGCACCTCCCACTAGTCAACCAAAGACTTCCTTAGCGATATATTTTTGGACAAGGCTGATTAACATCCTTTTGTACGTTTTTTATGCAGATTATGGTAAAGCTTGAAGTATTTATACAGCACAGTAGGAGAGCAAGGTGTAATAAGCAAAATAAATAGCTAAGGAAGAGGTGCTAGGGAGTTGTAGAATGAGTTTATAGCTGTAATTTTTACCAGAGCGTTCCATTAAGCTGTATGTATAGCTTATCAGACTTAACATGGCTGAGATCTTATATTTGCTGCTTATTTCTCATAGCATAATTACAGGCAGAAGAAGACGATAACACGGCTCTACATATCTTCAACAGCACTTTTTCGTGACTTGCATCATATTCTAATGTCAGGCTCTTGTTACAGCTCAGCATTCAAGATGGTGAGATGGCAATTTTAGGCCAAGTTAAAGTGAAGTTCTGTATCCATTCCATAACACCTTTTCGTGACTATACAGGTCTTCCTCTAACACGGGCCAGATTTCCATCCCTGTGTAGGTCATTTTACTCATTTCACGTAGCCCAGTGCCAGGAAATGACAATGGTATGGCTCTACATCATTTACATAGCACTTCTTCTTGACTATCATCATGTTATAGTGTTCATCTGTTGTTACAACTCAGCATTCAAGATGGAGAGATGGTAATTTTTGGTCCAGTTAGGGAAGAGAGAGTATTGTTCTATATTCTAGTGTTAATGTATCCTTACAGCTCAGCATTTAAGGTGAGAAAATGGCAATATTAGACAAAGTGAAAGTGAATAGAGTATGGTAAACATCTATGAGTAATTTTTGACTTTATTTGCTACGGTCCCTGATGCTTCCTCTACGACGGTTTTCTCTTATGCACCCAGGCCCTTATGACCCAATCCCGTAAATAAAAGCCTCTGGAGTCTAATCAAATAAAAGTACTAGAGTCGTCATGATCATAGGAGGGTTAATATTTACAGCGTTAACGCTCTCAGACAGTTATAAACAACTCCCAGGTGAATAATAGCCTCTTGTATTAGCTAGAACAAAATAGTAGAGTTTCCCTGAAGATGAGAGGGCCTCCGTGCCCTCTAGGGGTTGTAAAAGTAGTTGGGTAAAGTTTCACACAAGTTTCTGGGCTGAACAAGCATGGCATTCCATTGGTCAGTCAGTGGTACTCGGACGATAAGAGGGTGAGGCTGCGTCGGCTCCGTCTCCTGCTGTAAGTGTTAAATTTTACTGTTTTGGGGTTAAATTTCGCTGTTTTTGCCATTAAGATGATTCAGATAGGACACAGAGGTATCTTGCTGCCAACCAGGAAGTGTTATAGGTCAAATAGATTCAACAGATGAGGGCAATAGACGTCGTTTTGCTGGTTAGGGGGTAGTGATGGTGTGTAGGCTTCTCCTCTTGCTACAAGTGTTGGGTTTTGCTGTTTTTGCCATTAAGGTGACTAAATTAGGACACGGGGATATCTTACGGTCAGCCAGGAAGCGTTGTAGGCCAAAGAAATTGTAGAAAATAAGGGAAATGGATGTAATTTTAATAGTAGTGTATCCGTCACCTTTAGCTGTAGCCCTAGTTGTCTAGTTATCTATAGCCAGACGTCTTAATACCGTAAGGAGTGGCCACAAACAAATCGCCTCCATGTCGCCCTGTCCCATGTCACGCTGCCCTTCTCCCAACTTATACTCTCTCTCGTATACCTCTCTACTCCATCCTCCATCCCATCCCCTTCACTATACTCCTTTTACTCTGACTTGGCCTAAAATTGCAATCTCTTCATCTCGAATGCTCAGTTGTAACTATGGAATGTTATGCTAGTCACGAAGAAGTGCTATATCAAAGACGCAACCAAGGTGAGTGAAAAGAGCTATAAGAGCACGAAACTTTGGGCCAAGTTAAGGTGAAAAGAGTAGAGTACAGAATCCTCCTTGATAACATAAAAGTTTCCGGATTAGAAAGAACTAGAAAAAATCATCATCATCATCATCATCATCAGCATCAAAATCACCACCACCACCACAACCAACATCATCATCATCATCATCATCATCATCATCATCATCATCATCATCATCATCTACTACTACTATTACTACTGCCAGACGCCTCAGTCATCATCATCATCATCATCATCATCATCATCATCTACTACTACTATTACTACTACTGCCAGACGCCTCAGTCATCATCATCATCATCATCATCATCATCATCATCATCATCTACTACTACTACTGCCAGACGCCTCAGTCATCATCATCATCATCATCATCATCATCATCATCTACTACTACTATTACTACTACTGCCAGACGCCTCAGTCATCATCATCATCATCATCATCTACTACTACTATTACTACTACTGCCAGACGCCTCAGTCATCATCATCATCATCATCATCTACTACTACTATTACTACTACTGCCAGACGCCTCAGTCATCATCATCATCATCATCATCATCATCATCATCATCATCATCTACTACTACTATTACTACTACTGCCAGACGCCTCAGTCATCATCATCATCATCATCTACTACTACTACTGCCAGACGCCTCAGTCATCATCATCATCATCATCATCATCATCATCATCATCATCATCATCTACTACTACTATTACTACTACTGCCAGACGCCTCAGTCATCATCATCATCATCATCATCTACTACTACTACTGCCAGACGCCTCAGTCATCATCATCATCATTAAATTTTTTCATACTTTCATTCTTGCAAACATGCATACAGTTTGTGTTACACACTGACATACACACAGTAAATACGTACACAAGTATGCACACAAGTATGCACACAGAGAACGCACACAGAGAACGCACACAATAACCACGCACATACTGAACACGCACACAGTGAACACGCACACACTGTACACGCACACACTGAACACGCACTCATTAAACACGCACACACTGACCACGCACACAATAAATACGCACACAGTAAACACGCACACAGTGAACGCGCACACACTGAATACGCACAATTTGACCACGTACAATTTGACCACGTACACACTTAACACTTACACACTGATGCACTCACACACCGATGCACGCATACGCTGCGGCATGTGCTCACTATATACACGCACACGGAACAGGCACACACTACTGCACGCACGTATTCATTACCTCAGACACTGATACAAGCCCTGATGAAAGCACACACACACACACACACACACACACACACACACACACACACACACACACACACACACACACACAGCCGCTACTCAGGTGGTGCGTCATTTTTAGCTGAAGTGTCTGAGTGCGCGGATAGAAACAGACATATATATATATATATATATATATATATATATATATATATAGAGAGAGAGAGAGAGAGAGAGAGAGAGAGAGAGAATGGGGGGGGTGAGGGGCATGAGGCAAGTCAGGCAGGGAGGAGGAGGGTAGACTGTTGTTGTTCGTGTTCCTCCTCCAAATTCCCCTATTCGTCAACGCGATAGGATGGCCGGGGATACTGTAGAGATGGAAGGCAAAAAAGGTAGGAGATAAATTATATAAAATGGTGATCCATTAACCTCACTCGTATGGAATCGTTCGTGTCGTATCTTTTATAAAGGATCTAACACGCTTGCATGCGTCGTCGGCCTTGGTCACCTAATTGCAGTGCTTCACACTGTTCGATCTTTTGCAGCCTCCCTTTTCACTCCCTTATCCCTAAGGCCCTCGTCTCAGGCCTTTCTCGCCTCTCTCTCGCAGCCCTACCCCGACTTTTACACTTCTCTCTCCGCACCCAACTGCCATTCTCCACCCTCTCCACATGTCCAAACCATCCTAATCTACCCTCCTCATCACACCACCAGTACACTCCTGTCCCATCTTTTCTCTCAACTCGTCAATAGTAAACCTAGCCCCCCCCCCCCACACACTCCCAGGCCTCGTATTCAAAGAGGCAGTTAACATCCATCTAATCATTGTCATTTCTGTGCGAAATGTGTTGACTACGTAAACCTTGGTTAGGTAAAGATTCGTCTATTCCCCTGAACCAGAGTGACATCCATCTTATGCGAACTGCTATCAAGCGATTTTATTCAGCCTACGAGCAGCGTCTCGTACTAAAGATTTTATTAGTACTGTATCTGACTCCTTCAGTTTGAAAAGTGTACCCTAAGCTGAATAAAATCATCAGGCTGTTGCAAGAATAAAATGAACGACGTTTCCTGGCTGAATGGGTTAACACTAACATGATCATTTGCCCCGACATTATCCGATTTATTCACCTTCTCGATTACTGAATTTTTGGTAGTCATGGTCGGTGACAAGATGGGGCTTTGACCATAATGGCTTTCAAGTTGGCTCTGATGACTGTACCGTTCACATATTTGCATAAAGATTATGATTTACACCCTTCCTTGATCAGGGCATGCGTTCTGACGTCGTGCGTTGTGTGAACTACGGGGGGAGGGGGGTGAAGATTGTCTGTACCCCCACCCCCCAAGAAATTACTTAAAAGAAATAATGCGTGTACTCTATTGGATGACGTGGATGTGGACGTATTATAACTACATATTTACACGGTACAGCAATTCCACTATGACACGAGCTGTTGACAATGCTGGTGCTCTTGGGTCTAAAGAAACTATTTTTTCGGTGACAATCCCTACTAAGAAATGAGTTCATTATTCACACACCCGTCCGGCAAGGGAGATACAATAATCCTGGTTAACAGCTGTTTATTTCGAAGGTGCCCTG
Source organism: Coenobita brevimanus (assembly GCF_032717465.1). Lineage (NCBI taxonomy): Eukaryota > Metazoa > Arthropoda > Malacostraca > Decapoda > Coenobitidae > Coenobita > Coenobita brevimanus. The sequence goes on along the minus strand of NW_027642675.1, from coordinate 543,797 downwards.
AGGTTTATGAAAAGTCCAAACACTCCTTGCCAATTAACAGCCGATGGAAAATATGTTAAATACCATTGTTAAATTTGCCAACATTTACAAACAACCACTCTGATATATTTCCAGAGGTAGATTTTTGTGTTTTGGCGTCGTAGCAGTGGCTAATTGTACACACCATCTCTAAACTCCCACCTTCTTTATGCCCACTACTCCAGTCCCCCTTCCCTACCCCCTCACCTCTTCCCTACCCCCTCACCTCTTCCCTACCTCCTCACCTCTTCCCTCAATCCCCCTCCCCTCTTCCTTACCCCCTCACCTCTTTCCTACCCCCTCACCTCTTTCCTACCCCCTCACCTCTTTCCTACCCCCTCACCTCTTTCCTACCCCCTCACCTCTTCCCTACCCCCTCATCTCTTTCCTCTACCCCCCTGATCTCTTTCCTCTACCCCCCTCCCCTCTTCCCTATCCCCTCCCCTCTTCCCTATCCCCTCCCCTCTTCCCTACCCCCTCCCCTCTTCCCTATCCCCTCCCCTCTTCCCTATCCCCTCCCCTCTTTCCTACCCCCTCCCCTCTTTCCTACCCCCTCCCCTCTTTCCTACCCCCTCCCCTCTTCCCTACCCCCTCACCTCTTCCCTCTACCCCCTCACCTCCTGCCTCTACCCCCTCACCTCTTCCCTCTACCTCCTCATCTCTTCCCTCTACCCCCTCACCTCCTCCCTCTACCCCCTTCCCCTCTTCCCTCTACCCCCCTCACCTCTTCCCTCTACTCCCCTCCCCTCTTCCCTCTACTCCCCTCCCCTCTTCCCTACCCCCTCACCTCTTCCCTACCTCCTCACCTCTTCCCTCAATCCCCCTCCCCTCTTCCTTACCCCCTCACCTCTTTCCTACCCCCTCACCTCTTCCATAGCCCGTCACCTCTTCCTTCTACCCCCCCCCTCCCATCTCCCTGCCACCAGTCAAACCTCCCCTACCCTCACACCTCTGCTCTCCACCTCTCAGGTTGAATTTTTCCATTGACACGAAGAAAGAAGATTTTCGCACGACCAAGCAGGCAGAGGATATTTACACGGCCAGGCAAGCAAAGGATATTTACACCGACACGACAGACGACAGGAGTGGGAAATAATAGCTTTCTTCACAAGTAAAAGGTATTTGAACCATTTGTAAACTTTTTGAAATTTGAAATATTTTTTTCTGAGCTTTTCTCACATCGTACACTTAGTCATGCATTTTGTTTATTGTTAAAAGAGTGATTTTCACACACACACACACACACACACACACACACACACACACACACACACGAAACACGCACACGCACCACACACGCACGCACGCACACACACACACACACACACACACACACACACACACACACACACACACACACACACACACACACACACACACACACACACACACACACACACACACACACACACACGCACACACACACACACACACACACACACACACACACACACACACACACACACACACACACACACACACACACACACACACACACGCACACACACACACACACGCACACACGCACACACACACACACACACACACACACACACACACACGCACGCACGCACAAAACTCTCTCTCTCTCTCTCTCTCTCTCCCCCACGCAGATAAATTTTGCACGAGAGCACTGATAGCTGTGTGGTGGTTGTGATGGTGGTGATGTCAGCGGTGTTGGTGGTGGTGGTGTGTGGTTGTGATGGTGGTGGTAGTACGTGGCTGTGGTAGTGGTGATAGTGTTATGCTGGTGGTTGTATGATGATGGAGTGTGGTTGTGGTGGTGGTGGTGGTAGTGTGGGTGTGGTGATGGTACAGTATGGCTGTGAAGAACTTAAAGGAAGGATGTGTGGAATGGGAAGGAATTGGATGACAAGTTGGGGTTAGAAGACACTGACTTATGTTTGCAATATAATGTTGGTGTTATGGAAAATAAATCTCTCAGGCAAATGCGCTACGAAGCCTGCTATGCCACCCAGAATACGGGACATAGGCTCAGCAGTAGCATATAGTGCGTACTTTGGCCTAATTGATATTTGCTCCACAGAAAACGATGGAAACGACGGAGGACGAGATGTCAACCCTGGCCAGCGAGATGGCAACTGCAGGCGAGGGAGAAGGCGAAGCTGCAGCCCCAGAAGACGAGATGGCAACCTCAGAAGACGAGATGGCAACCTCAGAAGACATGGCAACCTCAGAAGACATGGCAACCTCAGAAGACATGGCAACTTCAGAAGAAGGGATGGCAACTACGGAAGAAATAGCAGCTGTAGACGACGAGATGGCCGCTCGAGAACATGGCAAGCCCTGCAGAGGAACTGGTGCAGCGTGTGTTGTAGCTTGTACTGATAGGTGATGTGGTAGGGAGGGTAGCAGCAGCTGTGGCGGCACCTGTATAGCGTTACTCTGGTAGGCATTGCATTCCTTAGGCACCTTTGATGTTCCTGTATTTCCCCAGGCGATGGAGAGACGGCTGCGAGGGAGAGACGAGACGGCCGAGAGACCAGGGGAGACCGGAGCCTGCAGGGAGATCGGAGCGCCGGACAGGACAGGTGACAGGTTGTATTTTTCTTTGTATTTTCCTTTAGGGTGTGATTGTGTGTGCGTGATTTTTTTTTTCTTTGTGTGTGTGTGTGTGTGTGTGTGTGTGTGTGTGTGTGTTTAGTTCCCAGCATACTAGGCTGGGTGTGGCAGGTAGGTGGGTCTGGGGAGAGAGGTGGGGTGGGGGGAGGCGGGAAAGGGGGGCCTTCCTTCCACTTCCATCTTCCTCTCCGTCTGTCCTGTCTGCCTGTCCTCAGCGCAGCCGAACGTACTGGGATGGTGTGTCTTTCTATATTTTCCATATGTGAAGTGGGTTCTCAGAGCAACGTTAGTATAGTGATACATAGTTTCACTACTAGAATGTTGCTGCTCCATTCTCTGATTTTCCTCTTGACCTTGTTTTGTTCTTATTATAGTTTTAATCTGTTTCAAGGTTAGTTGGCATACTACATCTATGTCTTCTTTTTCTGCTGCACTCTTGGCTAGTTCATCAGCTCTTTCGTTCCCTGGTATTCCAACATGGGATGGTATCCATGTGAATGATATGAATCTACCCGATTGCTTGAGCTGATGCAGGACAGCTCTACACTTGAAGACTACGTCTGCCAGTGCAGGTGCTGTGCTCTTAAGGGACTCCAGTGCTCCTCGGCTGTCTACGAAGAAGCACACGTCTCCTTCACCTCCTGTGATCTCCCTGAGGCCGTATAATATTGCATATAGCTCTGCCTGAGTGGAAGACACGTTGTTGCTTATTCTAAAATTTATTTCGCTCTGTACACATGCACTGTCTACTTTGTCTAATATTACGATCCCACACCCTGCTCTGCCATCCTCTCTGACCGAACCATCGCAGTAGATGTGAGCAGTGTTTTCATTGTAGAGTTTATTTATTTGGTTTTGTGCATGTGTCCTTAACACACCTACAGCATAACATTCTTTCTTTTTCTGTAGTGGAGATATGCTCACCTTTACCTCTTCCTCTTCCCAGGGTGGAGGCCTAGGTGCCTGCGGTATCTCCTCACAGAAGTTTTGTACCTCGTATTTGAGTACGTTCCTCGCAAGGTCTTTCACATAGCCATTCTTGCCTTGCCTCCAGAAGGTTCTGGTTCCGTTAACAACATCTTTGATGTTGTTACGGAGTCCCAGTCCGCTTTCTGACCGCATGTGTCTTATTGCAGCCGCCACATTGTCTTCCTGAATTATATTTTTTACACTCTGCAAATTTAGTTCAAGTCTCATGACATCTATCATGGTGTTCCTTGGGCAGCTAAGTATGATTCTCATTGCTGCATTCTGGATTTTTTCAAGTTTTTCCAGCCTTCCTTCACCAAGGCAAGAGAGGATTGGGCTTGCGTACTCTAATACCGATCTGACAGTAGTGAGGTACATCATTTTTAGTACTGGTACACCCACCCCTGCACCACTATAGGCCATTGATCTCAAGGGCTGCAATCGTGCCTTCCATTGCGTTATTATGTGGGTCATCTCGGCATCTTTACAGTCTGCTGTGTAGCCGACATACATACCTAGGTACTTGTAAATTCTCACCCTCTCGATGTTTTTGCCATTAATTACTAAATGTTTTTCCCCTAACGCACGGCACTGGAACTTTGTCTAACTCCTCGTTAATTACAAGACCCAGACTTTTGATCAGGTTGCCGAACCTGTTCAGTGCAGTTTGCATAACATCAAAAGTTTTGGACTGTATCATGATGTCGTCGGCATAGATTACTGCACTGACCTCGAAACCCAGGTTTTCACGCGCCACTTTGTTCATTAAAAGATTGAAAAGTAATGGGCTTAGGACTCCTCCCTGTGGTGTACCAAGCTCTAGATCAGTGGTTCCCAAACTGGGGGCCATAACCTGAACCGAAGGAGTTTAGCGAGTAGGTAGTCAGTGGAGAGAACTTACACAGGTTACACAGAAACAAAACCAAGAATCAAGAAGCTTGTTGATAATCTGCAACAACACCCTTCACACTGAGTGGAATGGGGATTCAAATGAAGGAAAAATGAACCTGGCATGAATGTTCAGAAGCAAATGGTCTGGCAGGAGGTGGGTGTGTCGCAATTGAAGGCCATGGTTGTGGCAGATAATTATGACTCACTATGATAGCATATCACTTCAGAATTATAAAGTTATCATTGTAAAATTCAAAGATCAGATCAAGTGCGATTAATACACTTTTTCAATCCAGTGATTTTTTTTTTATTGCTGAATCAGCTTTTCGCAATAATGCAATTTTTAATTACTCTAAGTATGGATTTTTTAAATGTGCATTTTATTATTCCTTTAATACCATTTCAATAATTATATAAGATTCAGCTAAGACAAAATACACATTTCTTTATTAATACTTAACAAAAGAGAAAATAACAAATGGAATCAATAAAATTACAGGATTTGCTAGAGTGATTTTTGTATGGACATGATGAGTGTAGGACTGTAGTGTAGACAGTCACTGTAGTCATGGGTTATGGTTGGGGAAGGGGGGCCATGGACAAGGATCATGTATGAAAAGTGGGTAACGACCAGAAAAAGTTTGGGAACCACTGCTCTAGATGCTTTTCCCGGGAGAGTGTCCCTTGGGTCCACACCTGGGCCCGCCGCCCAAAGAGATAATCCCCCACCCAGTGCAGCAATCTTCCCCTTACCTCCAAGCTAGCTAATTCATATAAAATTACTTCTCCATTGGCCTTATCGAATGCACCCTTGAGGTCAATGAATACCCTGCAGTAGTCAGTATCGCTAGAAAGGCACTTAATGACGGCGTCTTTTGTCCCTTTACCTTTCATAAAGCCATACAGATTCACACTAAGCATGTCACCTATGAGGAATAGTATTCTCTCTAACATGATTCTTTCCATCATTTTTGAAAAGCATGATGTTAGTGAGACTGGTCTGTTTCCTCCAGTCGCTTTGGGGACAGGGATGATAATTGCTTTTTTCCATGCTCTCGGTATTCTGCCCTCCCTGAGACTCATATTATACAAGTCTAACAGCGGGCCGTCCTCCATGCTGGCCAGGCAGTTAATTATCTCATACCTAATTCCATCCTCACCAGGAGCTGTAGACCTTCCATTTTTAACTGCACGCAGTAGCTCATCCCTGGTTATGTCTGTGCCTGTCATGTCTTCGGTGTTTAACGCAGTAACAATGAAGCTTCTCCTATTGTCCTGCCATGCCTCTAATGCCTCCCTCACGTCGTGTGGCAGGCATTCACTGCTCGCCGCAGATGCCCACAACTTCATTAAGTCTTCAGCTAATTTTTCTGGGTGTGGGTGTGCTACGTTTATCACCTTTCTCCCTCTTACTTTGTTAACTTCTTTCCAAATTTCGGTTATGCTCTTACTGTTGCCTATCCTGTTAGTGAAGCGTTCCCAATACTCCCCCCTTACTTCCCTTTTGGCCTGACTACAAATCTGGGCCAGTTCCTTCATTGCGGCTTTGCTTGCGTCACCCCTACCCATTTGCACCCATTTTCTGTGAGCCAGTCTCATCATTTGCGACAGTTGTTTTAATTCTTTATTGTTATAGTATTTGTCGGTATGGTTGGAGCAATTTTTCTTCACGCGCCTTTTATGATTGAGTAATTCGTTAATAACCTTAACTAGGTCTTCGTAAAACTGGTCTACACTGCTCGGATGATAGCCACTATACCATTCCCGCACACCATCAATAAAGAAATCAACTTTATCTTTGGGTAGTGTTAATCGTTTTCTGCTATGTGTGATTTTTCGTTTTCCCAGTGGTATAGTGATAACAAGGGAGAAGTGATCACTTAGCAAGTCTGGTGCAATTTCACATTTTCCCTCTAGACCCTGACCATTTAGAATCACAGCGTATATAGTCTAATCTCCCTCCCTTGATATGTGTCGCCTCCTATGTCCCCAGTACTTTGGATTCAGGGTAATCTAATATAAACTGTCTAAATCTCACGCCATTAGTATTGGTCTTTCCCTCTGTCTCCAAATCTTTGTGACGAGCATTAAGGTCCCCAGCTACTAAGGTCACTTCACTAAAAACAGTATCAGGCAGAGAGCTAACGGCAAAGCAATTTTTAGAAACATACAGGTTAATTACGTTCAGCATACCCTCACTCAGATAAATTTTGACGGAAACTGACTCCACACCTTCACTCCCTAGGTCAAGAGAATTCTCTTGACCTAGTTCACTCCTGTGGGGACACTCTAACAGCTCCGATGGAATGGAATTTCTTACATATGTAGATACACCCCGTATACCATCACCCGCCATAAGTTGATACTTTGTATATCCACCGAGTTTAAACAGATTGCCATCCCTATCCCCCGTCTCCTGAAGGAGTATCACATCTATACAGTGATTTAAAATATAATAGTGAAGGTCTGTAATTCTATTTTTCAATCCATTCACGTTCCAAGATATTACCCTAAGTTCGCAGGGACCCATTATCCATAGGTGTCTCTAATATCATATTTGATATTTCCTCTAATTCCTTGGAGAACTTGTTCATATGTTTATGCAGTTCCAGCCAACCTTTAAACACTTTACACTTTTTCTCATCATCCTGGCACGTTTCCAAAACCCTTCCTATACCTGCAACACCACTGGTCAGAACCTTGTGAGTTTTGAGCGTTTTCTCTTTTCCCCTTATTACAATTTTACGCTCTGGAGACTTTTTGGCGTGTTCACTCTCACTGTTGCTGTTTACTATGTTGTCTGTGCTCTCACTATTGTATTCAGCATTTTCTGTCGGGTTCATAAGTTTATTAACTTTCTTTTCTAGTGCTTCTAGTTTTCTGCCCAGTTCTTTTATGTATATGATTAACTCACCATTTCCATCCGTTGATTCTCTCCCTCCCCTTGTCCTGTGCTCTGCTGTCCTTTCTTCCTGTCCCTCGGACCCTCGCGCCAGATAATTTGGTCTTTTTGGACACAGAGGAGACCTTGCTTTGTGGTTTCCACCACAGTTACAGCACCGAGGTTCGACACGTGTCCCCATCTTGATTTTTTCTCCGCATTCGCTGGACTCGTGCTTCCTAGCGCAGAATCTGCAGCGTGTGTCCTCTTGGCAGCGCCAGGCCCTGTGTCCCCACCTGCTGCAGCGAAGGCAAAATGCTGGTTCCTCAATGTAGGGCCGTAAGCTTCTGTATCCAGCACCCGGAATAAAAACTTGCCTTGGGATGTCCCCTTTCATTAGGGCAATCACTTGGTTCTTCTCCTGTCCCTTGTTCATGTGTCGCTTGGCCCAGATAAACCTAGGGTCGTTCAGGAGGAATTCTGGGTCTAGAACATAAGAACATAAGAAGAGAGGATAACTGCAGTAGGCCGGTTAGCCCATGCTAGGCAGCTCCTAGAAGAGTAACTGAACTACTAGAATGAGATAAGGATAGCAAAGAAGAAGGCTCTCCCCCGCCCTCCAAACCCTCCAGCCGAAGCCGGCAGGAAAAAGTCAGAAAGAACACCACGCCGTATAGAAAAATTGGCGTGGACATTTTACAGGAAAGTGTGAAAGGAGAATAGAGACTATCACAGTGTAACCTGAAAAGAAAAATTATGAATTAGTATTGGTTATAAGATTTTCTTTATTCTATATCCAATATCCTATATCCACCCCTTATTAGTCATATGCGTATCTAGCCTATGCTTGAAACTCTCAATGGAAGAGGCAGCAACTACTTTACTAGGTAGCTTATTCCATTCGTATACTACTCTATTACCAAACCAATTTCTACCTATTTCCTTTCTGAAACGGAATTTTTCTAGTTTGAAACCATTATTTCTAGTTCTATCCTGTATGCTCACTTTAAGTACCTTGCTAATATCTCCCTTATTTATACCCTTCATCCACTTAAACACCTCAATTAAGTCTCCCCTTACTCTACGCCTCTCTAGCGAATGCAGACTTAGTCTTTTCAGTCTGTCTTCATATGACAGGTTCCGGACGTCATGTATCATTTTTGTCATTCTTCTCTGTGCATTTTCTAACGAATTAATATCCATTCTATAGTAAGGACACCAGAATTGTACTGCGTAGTCTAAATGTGGCCTTACTAATGCTAGATAAAGTTTCATTATTACTTTAGATGATCTATTGCTCACGCAATAGTATTATGGGATATCTAAACACGATAACCTTGGTGCATCTCTCCCTCTCCTCCGGAACCTGCAGTGTCACACCCTCAAAACCAGTCGTGGTCAGCATCTCCACTGCCTCCTGACTTCCTACTGTGACGTAAGGTCTCTGCCTACCTTCCTTAAACAGGACCTCGAACCGTCGATATGCAAGTCCAAGCTTCACCGTCCAGAGTAGTTTTTGGTGATAATTTAGGTCAGTGTTGGTGGGGAAGAGAAGCCTCACTCTATTCCTTGGGGTGGCCTCGTCACGGTCCTGGCTAGGCATTGCTCGTGACCCACGTGGTGTAGTCGGCTGCACTCCAGCTGCCTTCCCCGTATCACATGGTATACTAACACCTCCATCTACCCCACACGACTTATTCTTTACCTTTTTGTTGTCTCTGTCCTCTTCTTCATCACTCGCTTCCCTCTCGCTGCCGCGTATCATCCTCTTTCTCTTCTCTCTTGTACTGATGACCTCCGTAAACCCGGTATCCATATCTATTTCTTCCTCGTTGTCACCCAAGGGGGCCTCCCTTCCCTCGTTCATGGCCATGGCACTAACCATTTCAGGGCACGTTGGTTTTGTAGTGCATCCGGTCAGTTTCAACTCAGCTGTTAAATTACTGTGTGATGAAGCGCTCTGGGAAGCACGTCTGCCTGCCGCGGAGGTCAAGGACAGAATGAAGAGGGTGTATGTAGGTGAAGTGGAGGGAGGGAGAGGGAGGGGTAGACCGAGGATGAGGTGGAGGGATGGAGTTGAGAGGTATATGAGGGGGGGGTGAGTTGGTGGGAGGGTAGTCAAATGGTGGGTGACAGAGCGACTTGGAGGCTTTTTGTCTGCGGCCAATCTTTGCGGGATTAGGGCGTCGGGCTATAGATAGATAGATAGATAGATCTATCGGTGGATAAATCAATAATTATATGGTGTCACGGTAGGGTCAGGCTCTATATTACCTCACCCTTACCAGCTTACTTCGGCATTTGTCAGGTTAATATACATAATACATTCACTGTTATGTCCATCCATCTCTCTCATTCTCCTCATCTCACCCTGTTTACTCCCCTCTCATCGTCATCATCATCATCATCATCATCATCATCATCATCATCATCATCATCATATTTCTGTATTATATAACCATCTTTTTTTTTTTTTTTTTTTTTTTTTTTACATACAACATAAATGTAAGATGTGATGTACTTCATGAATATAGGATATGGCTGTATGATAGGCCAGCCAGTTGCAAGTAATGGTGTGTGTGTGTGTGTGTGTGTGTGTGTGTGTGTGTGTGTGTGTGTGTAATTCACCGGGTCGGTCAGGATCACTTGATGGTCGTGATCGTCAGCTTTTACCCTCCCGGAAGGGAGCTGAGAGCTCATATAGTCCGATCTAAGGGCAAGGCTGTGACCACACACGCACACACCAGTCCCCTTGCTCTAGGGGGACAGTAACCACCCACTTCGTCAGTGAAACTTTTCGCAACGTGTGTGTGTGTGTGTGTGTGTGTGTGTGTGTGTGTGTGTGTGTGTGTGTGTGTAAACTTAACCCATTAGCTGTGGAGGCTTCTCTTCAGTTAACATAAAATCGCTTACTGTATGTTGAAGTATATATACTGTACATATATATTTATTTTCCGGTCACAGCGTTCATCTAGCACGTCATATACTGTTCAGTTCTGCCGAGTTGCTCTTAGCTGAACGTATCGATGTAACGTTAGCCAAAACAAAATACCGTCTTTGTAACTAATTCGCATCTTACAGTTTCGATATCTAATCTCATTGTTCGTACATCACGATACTTTAGGCAGACAAGAAAATAATCTACCGAAATAGAAAACGCTAGTTACATGGATAACTGATATATTTTTCGTTCCTGGACTAGGCACATTTTACCCCTCTCCTATTCTGTCCTACTTTAGCCTAAACCAACCCATCCTAACCTACTTTTCTCTGCCCTACACTACCCTACCCCAGCCTACCCTGCCCTAGCGTTCCCTACCCTATCCTACCGCTGAGGTCTCCTGTAGGGAGGTGGAGGAGATTAAGGTGTTGGACATCCGTTCTGGGGGCGGAGAGACTTACAACATCCCTTTGTCTTGGTGTAAACTTTGGTCTACCCTTTCCCTGTCATGACACTTCTCCGGAGTCGATAATATTCCCCATGCAGTGCTGAGGTACCTGGATGATGAAGCAGTGTCCTTCCTCCTGAGTCTTATAAATAGAATTTGGAGAGATTCGTCCACTCCTGCTTCTTGGCGGGGGGCTGTTGTCCTACCGTTTCACAAACCAGGTATTGCAGGTCACCATCTTGGTTTGCGTGGTAGGTTGCCTTTACTGATTATGGAATTTTTCCGTATTGGTGCCACCTTGTTTCCCTCATATCCTCAAGAGGAGGGAGTGCCTCAAACTAGTGTCCTTAGTGTCACCGTCTTTGCTAAAGTTCAGGAAGATTTTGTTGGCTCTGTTCCGGAGGGAGTGTCTGCCTCGCCGTATCCTCGCTATCCACATCCGTTTGGGTACAGGGTGAAGGCTGCCATGGGGGATGTGGATGTTCCAACCTTTCTTGTTTGTCCTGTGCGTGTACCAAGGATGGCTCCCTGGCTCCTCTCAGGGGTGCAACCGTGTGTTTACTTTCCTGAGAGAGGGGCCTTTCTTTCCTCACAGGCGGCTCTTTGCTATTTTTTAGAACATGCTTCCTCTCACAGTGTCTCGATTCTCGTATGTACTGATGGATTGAAATCCCGTGAGGGGACAGGCTTGGGTGTTATATTTCCCGATTTCATTCGTGGTAGGAGTCTTCCCCCCATCGTATCTACTTTTATCGCAGAACTTACTGCTATTTTACTCGCAGTCAAATTGATATTTAGCTTCCCTCCTGTTTGTTATACAGTTTTTAACGACTCTGCCGATCTCCATTTTCTGTTTTCCCGTCCAATCCTCTTTTGTTGTCTACAGTGTTTTAGAATGGCTGTGCTTGCTAGGGACTGCTTTGTGGTTTTGTACCATTGTGGGCAATGAGCATGCTGACGTTCTGGCAAAGGCTGCTGCCTCTCGCCCATCCTCATCTCTCCCCTGCCTCGCTCAGTGATATTCATCTAACCACTCACTGTTTGCTCCCACTGGCAGAGTAGGTGGGATGCGGTGGGGGCCAACAAAATGTGTGATATTTGTGGGTAAACGGGCCCCTTCATTTACCGAGGTCTGAATGCAGGTGGGAGACGGCTTTATGCTGGCTCCGAATGGGCCATTCCTGGTTCTCTCATTGATTTTTAATGGAGGACTCTCCCCCTACTTTCTGTGTGGAATGCTTCGTCCCCCTGACTCTTCGGCTTTTGCTGATGGTGTCCACTGTTGGGGAATTGCGCCATCGTTACCTCTCTGAGCACCGGGCAGGAGAGGGATTGTAGTCTTCTGTTGGTACTTGGAGAGGATGCTTGTTGTGGTGGAGGGGGAAACCTTTGCTTGGTGTAGGCAGCTGCACTACCGTGTAAAATTTAGTATACAGTGGTTTTAGTGTTCTTAGTGTTTTAGTGTTTTTCTTGTTTTAATTATGAATTGTATTTTGTGTGTGTGTGTGTGTGTGTGTGTGTGTGTGTGTGTGTGTGTGTGTGTGTGTGTGTATTTCATCTTTTCGAGTGCTTTTATTCTCGTTGTCGTCCGGCGGCATATGACCCTGGTTGTTGTATCGCCAGATTTTATTGTATATACTTACTCAGTTCAATTTACCCTACCCTACTCTTCTCAACCCTACACTAGCCTACCTCAGCCTACCCTACCCTACCCTGCCATTGCCGACCCAACTCTACCCTACTTTAACCTACCCTCCCCTGTACAGCCCTTTCACCACTACATTACTTTTCCTGTTTTCTTCTCTCTACCTTCGGATGATTCTCTGCACCTCTACAGTAGAGAGAAATTTCGAACTGGAAGGGTTAAATACTGTCATCATCAACCCCATCTCTATCAGGGGATCTCCTAAGCTGAATAAAATCATGCGGTCAGCTAGGACAATGTAAATAAGTTGTTCTCGGCTTGAAAGATTAAATGATTCTGTCCCGTCATCCTAAGAGGGTTTTCTTAAGCTGTAGGATATCGTCAGAAGCTAGCAAAGAGTAAAAGTGACATCCGCAAACCGAGAGCTCTGCGTCCAGCGCCCCGCGGTTCAAGTCCCAGAGGTGGACAGATGTTTTGACGTGTAGACGTTACCAGGGCGTAGCTTGGTGGCCTACCCTTTAATATTCTGGACTAATGGTGGTCTAGCCTCGTGCCCCTGCGCTCCACCTCATAAAAAATAAAAAAAAATAAAAAGGAAAGCCAAGGGTCATGAATGAACTAAAGGACTGAACTAAGCGGAGAAGAACAAAAATCGTAGAGAAGATCGCCCCAAATTTGATGAGACAGTGTAGTATAACTGAGTGAAATAGGCGTTGGATATGACGGAACTAAACGGCAGTTATACCCACCTCTCTTCTGTACCCTACACTACCCTGATTCAGCCTACCCTACCCTACCCTACCCAGCCCAACCCACCACCACCCAGCCCTATCCTACCCTCCCCAACGCAACCATAACCTACCCATGCTTACCCTCGCCTGCCCTAATCGACCCAACTCTATTCAACCCTGCCATAACCGACCCATCCCTACCCTACCTCGGCATAATCAGCCCAATCTAACCTCACTCTGTGAAAACCGACCCGATCCTACCCCACCCTGCCAAAACCAACCCTGTCCTACTCCACCCTGCCAAACACGACCAACCCTTCCCCATCCTGCCAAAACTGACCCAATCCTACCCCACCCTGCCAAAACCGACCCAGTCCTACCCTACCCTGCCAAAACCGGCCCAATCCTACGCCGTCCTGCCAAAACTAACCCAACCTTACCCCACCTGGCCATAACCGACCCAACGCTACCCCACCCTGCCACAACAATCCCATCCCTACCCTACCTTAACCAAACCAGTCTTATCTAACTCATTGTCCACATTAACACTTTTTTCCATATTCATCTTTCTTCCTCCAGACGATTTTCTTCAACTTCTGAGAGAAATTTCGTACTGGAGGGGTTAGATACAGTCACCATCAACCCCTTCACTACGACGAGGATCTCCTAAGCTGAATAAAATCGTACGGTTACCTAGAACAAAGTAACTAAGTCATTCTCTGTCTGAAGGGGTTATTGTGTCTGTCCCATCATCCCGAGAGGGTTTCTCTAAGCTCCAGGAAATCGTCTAAAGGTAGCAAAAGTGTAAACATGACGTCAGCACTTGTTCTAGGCGCCACAGATCGAGTCCCGGAGGTGAACAAAGGTTTTTATATCATATAGACGTTTTATATTTTATATTTTGCAACTTTCAGAGGCATTTACTCAGCTTTAGGAGTCTTATGGATAGGCTCAATCAAACGTATCGAACCTCCCATGTTAGAAAAAATAGCTTAGAGAAATGCGTCTCGTACTAAAGGGGCGGAATGGACAGATCGAGTGACTAAGATATTGAATTATGTATATGACTGGTTTTGTTGTTTTTTATTATTATTATTATTACTATTATTATTATTTCAGGCAAATGTCCCAGGCTTCTAGACTGGCTGACTAGCGAATATTATTAAGTCTCCCGTGGCTCCGTGCTCCTTCCACTCAAGAGCCTGCACTTCACGCATTCCACGCACAAGATGGCGCCACCGCTGCATTCCTGCGAAGACGAGAGGTCAAGAGGACGACACTTGCTTTTTGTTTATTTGTTTACTGTAATTGCTTAAAGTTGTGATCCCTCCAACTTGAATGCTCAGTTGTAACTATAGATAACTAGAATACGATGCTAGTCACGAAGAAGGGCTATGAAAAGATACAGAGCTCGTAGTATTGGCTGGATGAATCACTCTTGCGTGATAATCAAAGACGGTGAATAAAACCCACACTTGTAGACGAAGAATATAATTACCAAACAGTTTCGGTGGACACTGCCACCATCTTCAGTGGTCAAGATAGTGAGAGAGAGTGACATACTGACTATACAAGGGTTCCTTTTTATGCCTGTGTGTGTGTGAAAGGGTGGGGTAAAGGTGAGGTGGGGTGGGGTAGATTGTAAGCGGGGATTAACCCAAGGGGATTTTGGGGGGGACATTACCGGACAGATCAGGTGTAATTCCTATCTGACCTTACCTGTGTCGTAGCAGGAAGAGACATGTCCCTTCCTGCTACGACACAGGTAAGGTCAGATAGGAATTACACCTGACCTGTCCGGTAATGTCCCCCCCAAAATCCCCCTTGGGTTAATCCCCGCTTACAATCTACCGCACCCCACCTCACCTTTACCCCACCCTTCCACACACACACACACACACACAGGCATAAAAAGGAACCGCTAGTGTCAGTATGTCACTCCCTCTCACTATCTTGACCACTGAAGATGGTGGCAGTGTCCACCGAAACTGTTTGGTAATTATATTCTTCGTCTACAAGTGTTGGTTTTATTCACCGTCTCGTAGTATTTTTTCTTTTAACTAAGATACATGAAATAAGCTGCAAAAATACGAAAATACGAGCTTACCTAATGTAAATGAATTATAGTACGTTCAGGATGGAGGGAAGGCATTTTGTATTTTGTTTGTGATGTTCTAGTGTCTCTCAGGATCCTAGGATCCTCTCTCGGCTGAACCAAATTGTCTGGCGTCAGCTGGAACATGATGCTAGAGTTATGTCGGTCGTGAGGGGGTTAATGGTGACGGTATTGACACTGTCAGGCTCCTATGACTCACTGAGTCGAATAAAATCGTCTGAGTCAGCTGAAATGGGGTACTAGAGTTGTCCCAAGCACCAGAGGGTTAAGAATCTTAACCCTCTGGTGCTTGTTACAACTCTAGTACCCCATTTCAGCTGACTCAGACGATTTTATTCGACTGAGTGAGTCATAGGAGCCTGACAGTGTCAACACTGTCACCATTAACCCCCGCATGACCGGCATAACTCTGGTATATCATGTTCCAGCTGACGCCAGACAATTTGGTTCAGCCGAGTGGGTCTGGGGCCTGGGGGGCACTAAATGAAAATATCCAAAAAATATTAAAGGGGGGGCTATATCAATTTTGCCACAGGAGGTATACCAAAATTGGACTTTTTAATAAAACCCCCTCCTCTCTCACTCCCTGTGTTTTGTATACCCCTCTCTGTCTGCCTGTGGTGTGTCTGTCCCACCCTCTCTGTGTGTGGTGTATCTACTGTGTGTGAAGGTGGCTGTGTACGTGTCGTGTGTGTGTGTGGTGTGTCTACTGTGTGAAGGTGGCTGTGTACGTGTCTTGTGGTGTGTCTACTGTGTGAAGGTGGCTGTGTACGTGTCTTGTGGTGTGTCTACTGTGTGAAGGTGGCTGTGTACGTGTCTTGTGTGTGTGTTCGTCTTGATGTGTGTATGTATGTAGTAGTGTGTGTAAGTGTCTTGGTGTGCGTGAGCTGAATTCTAAGTATGGGGCCTTGTGGTTTTAAGGAAAGCCTGCTACGCAAACTTCCCTCAGCCACATTTTAAAGAAACCTCTATCACACCGGGACTTGAACCCGGGTCTTCTTGATTAGCAAGCCAGCACCATGCTGACCCTGCCACTGCGGCCCCACAGAGATAGCGGCTAAAACTTCTACTGTATTTTATTTCTTTACATGTTTACAAAAAATGGGAAATTGGACAACATGCACAGACTTAACTAAATTTTCATGTACCTATTAATGTCGCTTTAGGAGGAGATATTTCGAAATTTCCTGAGCTACTTGGAATACCTAAGCCTGCAGTTTAATGCTAATCATGAACAAGTGCTATGGAAAGAATATAGAGCAGTTGCTACTTATATAAAGGGAGAAAGTAAAAACTGGAACTTAACTGCTAACCAACGGCAGGACTTAAACGATTAACCATATATTACATAAACTTAACACACTGAGTGACACAGAAACTAAACAGATGATACAAATTCTTTAATGAAACTTATAATGAGAGTACAAATGACAAAATATACACTGCACAGGAAGACAGTACAGTACTCATTGGTTATACCTTCTGTGAGAATGAAAGCCTATCTGTTGTACCGATTTATAAACGGAAGAGATGAATCGCTAAATTTGATCCACAGTAAAAAATAATAATAATAATGAATACATAAAACAATAAAGACAAACCATATAGACTACATGTCCACCCTAAACTGACAAAAACCTGGCATCTCTCCACCTTGAATGCTGAGCTGTTTCTAGAGATAAAGACTAGATTATCATGCAAATCACAATGAAGATCTATGGGGAGGATGCAAAACCATAATACTGTCTTATTCTGCCACTTAGATACAGGAACTAAGCAGCAGAAGGACTAAAATTTGTCAAGGTGAGCCAACTACAATGACACAGATGAAGTCTGAGATTATATAATGTGTAATCATAAACTGATTGCATCATTCAGTAAAGATTACAAAAGGAAAAGCTATCAAATCTGAAAGTGTAAGTACTATACAAGATATGATTAACCTTGTACATCCATATTCTGAGATATGCTTCCTATATCATAGCCTACACACAAATTCATCCCCCTCAACAGTAATCCTATATTCCTGCTGTCTCCTGACTTCCAATCAACTTATGAAACCTCTCTCCTAATTACAGTACAGTAATATGTTAATGAAGGCTACTAGTAATTACCTTCAGTATGATAATTCTTATTTAAAGGTAGCAGCAATGGCTAATGAAGGATGTAAGGTATGCAGTCCTTCCAGTTCAGTATACTATATCTCCAATCAGGCTTTATCCAGTGTCTCTCCTACACATGTTAATACCTTCAGTCTTCACTAGTTTAACTCACAGAGCAGGGATTTTTTTTTTTTTTTTAAATGCCATCTCATGATTATATTTAGCTTTGTATAGACTTCTGGAAGTGTAGGGGTTAGGCACAGCCTCACTGAACTCCTGCAATAGCAGAGACTTTGCATAAGTTAAATAAAATTGCCTTCTGGCACTATGAATAAACTGAAAAGGGCATCACAGGGATTGCAAGAGTTAAAAGGACTCGCGGAGTTTATATCCCCGATGTAAACAAACTACCCATTAGTTTTTACACACATCCCATCATTTTTTCCAGCCAATTATTTATTTTTTCCAGCCAATTAACCTACTATGCCTGCCCATGTACAGGATCACATTCGACCTTAAAACCTAAACAGATGGTGTGAATATCGGGGGATTTAAGTAGCACTGCTTACTCGGGTTTAAAGGGACATCTTGGTCACCTGGAGATACACACCGCCGTATATCATCCTTATAGCTAATAATTACAACTTACATCAGCCGACTACACCTCTCGATAATGACAGCAAACACTGATAAACACATGGGCATAAGAATTACCATAATAAGTAGTAGACTAACACCGTAAAGAATAAAATCTTCACTCACCTCCAGCATCTCTCAACGTTGCTCCCATAATGCAACAGTGACGTCACACTTCAAATTAAACATTTACTTATTAAATTTTAAGAAGAAAATTTCGTGAATATATTATCAGGCTTTTAAACATTAATTTTCGTGCAAACTGAATAGAGAGGTAAGTAAAGTGTTTCTTGTTAAATTAAAGATAACCCCATGAATCAGTGGCATCATCATCTCTCTCTCTGAAATTCCATACAGAGTACCAGAGTAGGATCACTATTTACTGTCCTGCCGATATATCTCTACAGTTTTACAAGGGGATTTAAAAATAAACGGCCTGGTGGTGGTGGCAGGGGATAAAATTTTGCGATACCAGTCTCTAATCTGCTGCCATTCCCTACAGAACCTGAGCATAATAGACGAGAAATTAGCCCAGGTTGATGCAGCAATTCTTAACTCAAAATTGCCCCAAGAACAACTTTCTGAAGTTTGTCAAACATTTCATGCAACACCTGTATGGGAAATTTGGATAAAATATTGGTGATATAATTCCCTAACTGTGTGCCATTCCCAACAGAATCTGAGCAGTCTAATGAGTCCACGCTTTGAAGGTTGGGTTGAAACAGGGATGTGTCATGTCTCCATGGTTGTTCAATCTGTATATGGATGGGGTAATAAAAGAGGTACAAGGAAGGGTAGTGGATGTTGGAGTGGCCCTGGTGAGAGAGGGTAGTGTTTGGAAGCTCCCTGTACTGTTGTTTGCAAATGATACTGTGTTGTTGAATGAAGACGAAGGAGAGCTGCAAGGCTTGGTGGATGAGTTTGGGAGAGTGTGTAAGAAACGGAATCTAAAGGTGAATGTAGGGAAGAGTAAAGTGATGGTCTTTGAGAGAGGTGAAGTCAGTGAAAGTACAGCGAGGTTGGATGGTGAGGAATTGGAAAATGTAAGTATGTTTAAGTACTTGGGTAGTGTGATGAGTAAGGATGGAGGTTTGGAGGGTGAAGTGCTTGAAAGGGTACAGCAGGGAAGAAAGGTTGCTGGTTCTTTGAAAGCAGTGATAAGAAACAGGGAAGTGAGCATGGAAGTGAAAAAGTTACTACATGACAGTATTGTGATACCAACTCTAACGTATGCAAGTGAAGCTTGGACGTTGTTGGAAGGACACAAGTCAAAAGTGAGAGCAGTGGAAATGAGTTATTTAAGAGGAGCCTGTGGCGTCACATGGAGAGACAGGCTGACGAATGAGGATATAAAGGAGCGTTGTGGTGTGGATGTGGATGTGATAGGAAGCGTTAGGAGAACACACTGAGGTGGTTTGGCCATGTGGAAAGGATGGAGGGTGAAAGACTGACGAAGAGAATGTATGTGAGTGAGGTGGAGGGGGGAAGAGGGAGTGGGAGGCCGAGGATGAGATGGTGGGATGGGGTGGAGAGGTATATGAGATAGGGGGTTGTGAGTTGGAAGCAGGGCAGTGAAATGGCGGGGGACAGGGCGACTTGGAGGCGATTTGTTTGTGACCACCCCAAACGGGATTGAGGCGTCTGGCAATAGATAGAGATAGATAGAAGATTAAATAACTAAAGCTAACACTGATTTGAACTAATACACATCTGGTCCACAGGTCGTGCTGGAGTCTGCTGCCTTGTTGCTGCTTCCTTGCCACACTGGTCATACCCTGCTGAAGTTTGGTCTGCCCTGCCGTGAGAAGCCTGACGGTGGTGTGGTGTCTTCCCCTACTCTGAGATGCCTGGTGGTGTGGTGGTGGTGGCGGCGGCGGCGGCGGCGGCGGCAGGGTGTCGTGTCTTCCCCAGCCGTGAGATTACTTGCTGCTGCTGCTGGTGATCTGCCCTGACCTGCCGAAAGACTCCTGGTGGTGATGGTGTGATCTGCCTTGCAAGTCCAGGATGTTCTGTGGACAAATGCTACTTTTGAATGCATATTTTATATTGCTGTCTCTGTTAATGTATTTTGTACTGAAGTATTAATAATGAAAACTTAAATTTTCTGTCTTGTTTCATTACCTTTTTAACTGTGGCTTTGACTTAATATAGGTGATAAGTATATTGCGCTCTGCAGTCTTGTGTGTTGTGGGGACGGCTTTTGTGATGAGCTAAGACATTCTGATTGCTTCACCAAATTACTGCTCAGCCGTGTGATCAGTGGACATAAAAGATTATACAATACAATGATATACAGCTAAGCATAAAAAAGGTAATGGGAATTCTCCACCATGCAATCAATGGACCTAAATTAAAGCCTATATTATAAAGCTAAGCCTGAAGAGGGTTGTGGGAAGTAGATAATGATGCAGGATAGACACTGGTAATGTTCACTGAGCCGTGCCCGCAACACACAAGAACTGGGTGACGTAATATATGGACCACCTTGTATAATGAGAGGCTGCAAGTGTGTGCTGACCCACAAACGTGCCATCAATGTCCCGTCATAACTATTACTGTGTCTTGTAGGAAGCACAAAGAAAACAGGCCACAGAATACCTCCTTGTCTCTCGTTCCTCCTACACAAACATACACGCCTTTCACTTTAACTTGACACAGAGTTTTATTTAAAGCATATGAGAATGTCACGCAGATCAGTACCAGAAACAGCCAATAATACAGCCCAACATCCTTTCCACGACACTCATTCGTGACTACCATCATATTCAAGTGATAACTATCGCTACTACTCGGCAAACCGTATGGAAACTATAAGCTATCTGTCTATCCATCTATCTATAGCCAGACGACTTAATCCCGTAAGAGGTGGCCACAAACAAGTCGCCTCTATGCCACCCTGTCCCCTGTCATTCTGCATCACTCCCCCTAATTCACACCCTCTCTCATATACATCCCAACTCCATCCTCCACTTATAAGTAATACATTAAAACAACCGTGAATTACTGCCGCACAAGCTGAGCCGTAATCATATCCAACACAAACACGAAAGAGCTTTAAAGAACAGAAAACAATACCTTGATAGCAGAAGACACTAAGACCACAAGTACTGACAGCCTACACCAAGAAACATAACTAATTTCAGTCAGAGACCAAGTGAATATGAGAGGCACACAGTTCATCACTTCAGCTCAAGATCCGTCCCACCTTTGTAACCTTATGTTGCATCATCCTCTCCACAAACAAAATCGAACAACCGCCCAACACTACACAGAGTATCTTTGCAACATATCCCCTCCTCCACCCGACTCTACACTTCCCAAACACATTAACAAACTCACAAACACCCCAGCCAGCCAAAACTTTCTGCCAAACACATACATAAACACACAGACACCCCAGCCAGCCAAAACTTTCTGCCAAACACATACATAAA
This sequence comes from Coenobita brevimanus, assembly GCF_032717465.1. NCBI lineage: Eukaryota > Metazoa > Arthropoda > Malacostraca > Decapoda > Coenobitidae > Coenobita > Coenobita brevimanus. The sequence goes on along the minus strand of NW_027642675.1, from coordinate 522,402 downwards.
CACACAGACACCCCAGCCAGCCAAAACTTTCTATACCAAATACATACATAAACACACACACACACCCCAGCCAGCCAAAACTTTCTATACCAAACACATACATAAACACACAGACACCCCGGCCAGCCAAAACTTTCTATACCAAACACATACATAAACACACAGACACCCCAGCCAGCCAAAACTTTCTACCAAACAGCATCCTTCATGTGCCACCACCAGACATACACCCTTCAGACACTACCGAACCCAGAGACACGAGTACACCAACCTTCCCTGCTACAATACTAACACAAAATATAACACACATACAATCCCCTGTGATCATACTGCAAAGTGGCACCCCCACACCACAGCACACCCACTCACTTCCTGCACCGCACCACCACAACACAGACAATCCTTCAATATAACACAGGGTTCACATGCAGAGGAGCCTAAGATGTAACAAAAACAACAACAACAACTCAGGCCAAGTTAAAGTGAAACGAATCTAGTTACGAAAGGAAAATTATTTCAAGTTATTTTGTAAGAGCTTCGGGTACACAAAGTTACAAGGCCGCAGGGAACGAACTGCATACCGAGGGTGTAATACTACGGCGGCTTAGGGGGCTTTATACCACCTTTTCTTCAGTGATTTATTGTTCAACCGAGCGAGCGTTGAGAGCAAGCAAGCGAGAACACTATATGACATGGTATAATAGGGTGGCAGAGAAATGAGCCAAGACTGCGTTGTCTAGAAAACTATTAAAGCCACAACAGATCTATGGACATATTTAGAAACCTAGTAAAAAAAATAATAGGAGTTATTTGAGGGACTTTTCTCAAAATTTGCCGCGCCAGTTCTGATAAAAGGAAAATAAACGTACCAAACTGAGCACCAGAACCGAGTTATTTTAGTTTTTAAAACTACTGCAGATCTGTTCAGACAGCTAGAAAGCTTATGAAGAAGCAATTGATACTAAAGTTAAATAGACTTAGCTTTTAACATCAAGCGACATGGATGGATGGATAGATAGACGGATGGATGGATGGATGGATGTGGAATCGTGGATGCTTGGACCGATGGTAGAGTTCCTGCTGTTTCGTCCTTCCACCTGCCGACAAAAATCATCATCAATATCATCATCATAATCATCATCATAATCATCATCATCGTCGTTGTCGTCCTCATTACCACCACCATCATCATCATCATCATTATTTACACCGTCATTCTCATTATCATTACCATTCTCCTCATCATCATCATCATCATCATCATCATCATCATATTATCATCATCACCTACCTTTCTATCTATATCTGTTTATCTATAGCCAGACGCCTTAATCCCGTAAGGGGTGACCACAAGCAAATCGCCTTCATGATGTACTGTCCTCTACCATTTAGCTCAAGTATCCCAGTCATATGTTTCTACTCTTTCCCTCCATCTCATCGTCGGTCTCCCCCTCCCCCTCTACCCTTCCAACTCTACCCTTCCAAGTGCACTCTTCTGGTCATTTTCTTATTCGCCATCCTCTCCACATGGCCAAACCATCTCGAAGTGTTTCTCTTAACGCTTTCAGTCTCATCCACATCGGCATCACAACGCTCCTTCATCTGCCCATTTGTCTGTCTGTCTCTCTATGAAACTCCACATGCTCCTCTCAAGTAGCTCATTTCCACCGCTCTCACTCTTGACTTGCGTCCTTTCAATAAGATCCAAGCTTCACTTCCATACTTTAAAGTGGGAATCACAGCATGCAGTGCCCTTTTTTTTTTTAACACTTTCATCCTCAGTTCCCTCTTCCTAATCACTACTTTTTAGAGAACAAGCAACCCTCCTTCCCTGATGTATCATTTCTGTCACTTCATCCTCTAATCATCCATCCATATTCATCATATTACATAAATACTTAAATGCACTCATATTCTTGCATTTCCTGGCTATGCAGCCTCACTGTGCATTCTGTAACCTCATACGTTGAGATGTTAAAGCATCACCACCATCAGCATCAACATCATTATCACCACCAATATCATCACCATCAGCCTGTGACACACCACTGCATGATAAGGACCCTCTCACCTTTCTCCACTCTGATCCATTGATTATTAGCCTGTTCCATCCTTGCTCGGTAGATCTGCATCATATGATCTCTCCATCTTGTTCTCTGTGCACCTTTTCTTCTCACTCCATCTCTGGCTTGCCATTCAGTTACGCTCGCTCTCCTTCTGTTATCTCTTCTGTGAAAGACGTGACCTGAGGTGTGTGTGTGGAGTTACCTGGAAACAAGCTCAGAATTACTAGATGCGGGAGCTTCAGGACCCTTTGGTTAATCCCCTTGGTGTGGTGTGGTGTGGAAGGGTGGTTGGTGTGGTAAAGTTTGGGGTGGTGTGGTGTGGGGTGGTGTGGTGTT
>NW_027642675.1:510000-515000 GCF_032717465.1 Coenobita brevimanus | reverse complement strand
ATACCGGTAAGTCTTTTGGCTGTATTTTGATGAATTATTTTGTGGACTATGGCTGTTTAGTATTGTGAATTTGTTATAATCTTTTGTACAAATTATATGCATATATGTTTTTGTGATTATGTATATGAGAATATATTGTAAGCTGTGGTCAATAAACTATCTATCTATCTATCTGTGTGTGTGTGTGTGTGTGTGTGTGTGTGTGTGTGTGTGTGTGTGTGTGTTTCTGTCTGTCTGTCAGTTCACTACTCGTCAAAGAACCTCTGCATGAGAAGACATGCTTTTAAAGTTAGGGCACAAATGCAATGTGCTCTGTAGTCATCTACACTAATACGAGTAATAATGTCACGCTTCGTCTCCCCTTTGTGTCTCCTTGCCTTGTATCTGTCTGTCTTCTGCCTGTCTGTCTCTCTGTCTTCCTGTCCTTCTATTGCAAACCGCAAACTTCTCAACTGTCCACAACGTCCTAGATTATCAATGTAACACGTAGTATATTATTTTTTCATTGTTAAGTGGCCCAAATTTTCGTCCTTTTGCAGCTTACTTCACATGGATCATTGGAAGAGACGGACAACGCTACGGCTTCCTTTCCATACCACTTTTTTGTGACTTACGTTTTCTAGCATTAATCTATTGCTACAACTCAGCATTCAGGTTGGAGGGATGGAAAATTTGAGCCAAGTTAGAGTAAAACGAGTACAGAATTATAGTCGTGGCGCACGCCTCTGAGGTTGATATTATATGAGACGCATGTGATTCGTGTATAATATGTTCGTGTATAATAACATTCGTGTATAATATATTCGTGCTTATTATATTGATTCGTGCATAATATGATACGAAATCGGTCGCGCTTTTGAATGGTAAGTTGCCAGGGTACGATAATGACAACCTCAGGGTCGTGAGCCGCGAGTATAGAAAAAGTCAAACAGCATACCTTTGGAGGGTGCAGCGGGAACAAGGCGAGATCACAGGCAGGAGGACAATGGCGAGAAAATCCAGCAAAATCTATCCACCAGCTTATGAAGTGACGCCAACAACTCTCGTGCCTCACAGCCGATTCAAACGCCAGTCCACTTTATCAATAAACACCTGTGATTCTAGAGCATTGTAACAGAAAATCAAATAATCGTGTAGACGTGATGTGCTGATGCACTCTCTCCACGGAGTCTATCTCTGATCTACTGTTTATTACTTGTTCGTCACAATGCTTCGAAATTGATGAGCCTCTCGCTCGGACATGACGGCTGACTGAACCTTTATCTTTGTCTTGTACCCCTGACCTTTTACTGAATGCTATAAAAAAAAAAAAATACTTCATCCTAACCTAACTCAAAGTCTAATGACAGAGATGATCTGCTCGCTTGACTTCCCCGCGCACCTTTTGTGACGCAACAGATTAAGTCGGGGTGGGCTTCCTAATCAGAGAAAGCAGTAAAATGGATGGGTAACTGCGAACAATTAGTCACTGTCCGCTGACTCTTCCTGCTTGGATTCCAGCGACAACGTTCCCGAGTTCGTAAGGGTTTGTTTAGAATAGTAAATTCAAAACCTAAATAAAGAAATAAGATAATCTGCTGACTTTTCATTATAATCTTGCTAACAGACAGGCTGGCAGACAAAGGCAGACAGGCTGGCAGTCAGGGAGGCAGAAAAGGCAGACAGGCAGGCGGTCAGGTAGACAGACTGATAGATAGATATATAAACCTGGCCAAACACATAGCTTCATCGGGCTTTCTCGGTTGACGGTAATAACATCCACTAGTAGCAGAAACAAAGATTTTTTTTTTTCTGATCGCTTTTCTGATTACATATTTTATTTTCAGCCATACTTGTACCAGATCACGTCAGTTAACAATGACGTGCCTATCTGAGGATTAATAAAGCTTTAGTTTCACTCTGTATATGAGAAAAAAAGGCAGTGAAAACATCGATAGTACCCCCAACAGTCTAATACCACAGCCTTCTCCCACTCGCCTCTGTCTACGTTTTTTCCTTTAACCATTCTATTCCCCAAATGGAGAGTTGTGGCAGACTTCTGTATTCCATAAACTAGCATGTTATTCGTTCTAAGTACAAATTATTATGCGAAAATCTTGCACGTCGTTGGCCACGAGATTTTGGGTAAAGAGATTTTGAAGTGATGTAGGAGCTGGGAACTCTCTATCTTGACTGGTTTTGGGCTGGGAGTTTACTGTTAGTTAATATTAAAAAGGGTAATTACACAAGATACCAGTTATTTATTTGATGTCATGCTCTGATGAGGAGAGAAACTCAGACATAATTGAATTTCACGTTTATTTGTATCAACATCTACACTTCGTGGCTTTGGAAAGACAATGTTAGGTAGTTTTGAAGACTGGTGAGTAGAGAGGGACTGGCGGGGATGTGTGGTGGTGTGGGGCGGGATATGGTGACACACTGCAGTAAAGAAATGCCACATAGCTCTCTGTTGGCTGCTCCTGTTACTGGCCGTTCGTCACCCATGCGAAAGGATTAATATCTTAGTTAACCTTCACTGCCACAGATCTTTCGTAGGTTAAATAGGATCTTGAGATATTAAGATTTAGAAAGAAAAATATAATTAGGATTCTTTTGGTTAAAAATCATAACACAACCAGGGTCTTCTGTGTCATATTCCACTGCATGTGACTTTGGAAACTTCGTGGCGACTTGGCTGTGTGTGTGGGGGGGGGAGGGGCTGGGTGTGTGGACATGTGGCTGTGTGTGAATGATAGACTGGCTACGTGCGTGCGTGCATGTGTGTGTGTGTGTGTGTGTGTTATTCACCGGGTCGGTCAGGATCACTTGATGGTATTGATCATCAGCTTTTACCCTCCCAGAAGGGAGCTGAGAGCTCATATAGTTCGATCTAAGGGCAAGGCTGTGACCTTCACAAACGCACACACTCGTCCCCTTGCTCAAGGGGGACAGTAACCACCCACTTCGTCAGTGAAACTTTTCGCAATCTGAGCGAGGCGCGAACTCCCGTCCACCAGTTGGCAAGCGGGAACGTTACCACTGCACCAGCGAGCGGTGTGTGTGTGTGTGTGTGTGTGTGTGTGTGTGTGTGTGTGTGTGTGTGTGTGTGTTTCACCCAAGATGAATTTTACTGCAAGAGAAGCTCATTTAAATTGAGGGTAAATGCTTGTGGTTATAATTACACTCTTCCCCCTTGGTATATCTGTCCCATTGTCTGTCAGTGTCGTATGGCAAGCTTTATGTTTTTATCTGAAAGTTTTTCTCCCAAGGTAGGTAGAAAGCGCAACACGTCTTCTGGTAGATTCACAGACTCTTACCATCAGCTCTGTGTTGTAAGTTGGGTTAGTTTTTGCAGTATGGATAAGAACAGGAAAGTACAGATGCTTCCAATGACTCTTACTCGTCCTACAAAAAGATAGCTTACCTGCGACAGTTAAATGTTTGCAGGGAAGGAAGGTAAGTTCTGGAGCTGAAAGGGTGAATATTCAAAGGCTGTGATGAGCATGCTATTGTTCTTTCACCTTAAGCTGACCCAGATTTTCTTCCCTTTACAGCTTCGTTCAGGCAGCTCAGTAACGGAAAAACTGCTATGGCTCTACATCCTTTTAAACAACACCTCTTCGTGACTAGCATTCCTCTGTACTCTCAATCTCCACTTACAACACAGCAATCACGACAGAGAGAAGTTTCAGACCAGGTCAGTGAAATATACTAAGCTGTGTGGCTATCCGTTGACATTATCCCTCTGCTGTTTGACTTTGTGATGTGTGGGTAACAGCCAAGAAACGTAGAGCAGCGTATAGTATAAATAATGTTAAGTTCCTTGCAGTTATAAAGAGAAAGAAATAATATCAAAAATACCTAGGATGTGCAGTTCTTCGATTATACTGCTATCACTGTGGCGACGTCAAAAGTGATCACAAAAAATATCAGTAACAATGGCATAAAAAAAAAAAAAGAGAACACTTGAATGGTGAGGAAATGTATGGGTGACATATTACACGGCACGGATGATTGGTTCTATAAATGTAATATTCTTTCCTTTCTGTTTCGTGATTCTGCACACCCCACTCAAGGTAATGGCAAACAGTGAATTAGAGTTGATTGTGGTGGTGGTGATTATGATGATGATGATGATGATTACGAAGTCCGTTTATATTTGTCTGCTTTATTGCCAAACTGGTCAACTCTGTCCTCTAAATGCATACTCTTTATCTCTCTTTATCTTTTGTCATAATAGCTTCCCAGAATAATGATAACTGACCACTTTTCCTTGGATACTTATTTCTAAGTTATTTTGAGCACTGATTACACAGATAAGAGCAATCTTTACAAATCAGTTTTTTTTTTTAATTACAGGATAACGGTTATGTAGAGCCATGCAGTGTAGTTCCTGCTTCTACTTTTCTTGCTCTGTTATTATAGCTATATTTTTTCGTCTCTCTCTCTCTCTCTCTCTCTCTCTCTCTCTGTCTCTCTTACCTTCCTTACATCTCTCACTCTACTGCCTGTTCCGTCGACATATATGTCATTGATAATTTACTCTTATAACTTCACTAACCTCTTCTAGGAATGGTAGCAAGCGAACGGGTTTGAAAGAAGTTCGGGATAAAGATGAAAGATGGTGTGGGTAGGATCTCATTCACGCCAGTCTTTTCATACGACAACTGAAGTAAGGACCTGGATATGTAAATGGACCGTTGCATGTCGTTGTCTAGGAGGATGCTTTTGGGTCTTTTCCTTGCCTGTCATAGTACGGTTTTATTACCCAAACTGAAAATGCGAAGGAATAGGCTGTCCTGAGGAGAAGAAATAGGTGAAAGATGAATGATTATAATTTTGGAAGCACCTGGAGAAGCTTGAACGTACCCTGCTGCTTCTCTGTATCGTATCTGACAGCATTTTATAATGTGGGATGCATGGTAATTGAATCCAGTAATCATTATCATGACGGTAAAAATTAGACACTTGCTTAAATCTCCTTCCACTCAATTTCAGTGACAGGACCAAAACTGCTT
>NW_027642675.1:502500-505000 GCF_032717465.1 Coenobita brevimanus | reverse complement strand
GTGTTGGAATGGTCACGCACATATGGAAGGCTTGTGTGTGTGTGTGTGTGTGTGTGTGTGTGTGTGTGTGTGTGTGTGTGTGTGGACACGCACATATGGGGGGGTGTAGTTGTCTTACTCCCCCTCTATATTTCCTGAGGGGGAGGGAGGGGAGGGGAGGGGAGGAAAGGGGAGGGAAGAGGAGGGGAGGGGAGGGGAGAGGAGGGAAGGGAAGGGGAGGGGAGGGAGAGGGGAGGGAAAAATGAAGATGATTAAGAAAGAGAGGGGAAGGGCGCTGAGAGATGGACCCAGAGGAATAGAGGGAGGAGGAGGGGAGGAAGAGGGGGAGGGGAGGGAGGAAGAGGGGAGGGAGGGAGGGAGGAAGAGGGGAGGGAGGGAGGGAGGAAGAGGGGAGGGAAGAAGGGAGGAAGAGGGGAGGGAGGGAGGGAAGAAGGAGAATAGTGGAGGAAAGGGAAGAGATGGGGAGGTGAAGGAGGAAGGAGGAAGGATGTTAGAGAGAGAGAGAGAGAGAGAGAGAGAGAGAGAATGAGGGAGGGATTTCAAGTCCACACACACACACACACACACACACACACATCAGACTAACCATCTAACGAGGTGGTTGGAGGCGCAGGTTCATAACTAGCCAACTACGGACCTAATTAGCGATGACCCTAACGAGCTACGGGTGGGTGCGGGGTACGGGTCAGGGGGAGGAGGGGGAGGGGAGGGAGGGGAAGAGGGAGGATGCGGAGAGAGATAAAACAGGGAAGGAAATGTGAGAGAGAGAGAGAGAGAGAGAGAGAGAGAGAGAGAAGGTATGGGAAGGAAAGAGGACGAAAATAAAGAGATTATAATTCAGTGTTAAGGAATAGGAAGAAAAATAAATCACTTAGGAAGAGGTGTTAGGGATTTATATAACAATGAATAGGGCAGTAAGGTGTAATAAGCAAAATAAATCGCTTAGGAAAAGGTGTTAGGCTTTATATAACAATGAATAGGACAGTTACGTGTAAAAAGCAAAATAAATCGCTTAGGAAGAGGTGTTAGGGATTTATATAACAATGAATAGGGCAGTAGAGTGTACAAAGCAAAATAAATCGCTTAGGAAAAGGTGTTAGGGATTTTTATAACAATGAATAGGGTTACAAAGTGTAACAAGGAAAATAAATCGCTTAGGACGAGGCGTTAGGGATTTATATAGCAATGAAAAAGGCAGTAAAGGGTAATAAGCAAAATAAATCGCTTAGGATGAGGTGTTAGGGATTTGTATAACAATGAATAGGGCAGTAAAAGTGTAAAAAGCAAAATAAATCGCTTAGGAAAAGGCGTTAGGGACTTGAGTTGGTGGACAAGGCTGTGTGTGGAGAGAGAGAGAGAGAGAGAGAGAGAGAGAGAGAGAGAGAGAGAGAGAATCTATTTTGTATGCTAAAACTGAAAGACAAAGGAGAGAGAGAGAGAGAGAGAGAGAGAGAGAGAGAGAGAGAGAGAAATATGTCGACGAAAGCAAATCAAAATTCAAACCATTCTTCCGTTGGGTGTTAAATTATTGTAAACGGTTTTCTGTTTAAATATTTGAACATTTAAATCGTCCGTATCATAAGATCGGTTACTGTGTAGAAATTGGGAGGAGGAAGAAGGGAGGGAAGGGGGAGGAGGAAGGTATGGAGGGAGGGGGAGGAGGGAAGGTAAGGAGGTGGAGATAAGGAGAGGGAGGGGTGAAGAGAGGTGGAGAGAAGGAGAGGGAGGGGTGGAGGGAAGTAGGAGGCTTGTTGGGGGGTGGGGAAAGACTCGTGAAATCTGGATGCCTGGTCGAGGTTGCGTATAAATAATTCAAACTCTCTAATACATTTTATTCAAATCCTGTATCTTTCTTTCATTATTCTCAAGTGAACTAATTAATCAGAAGATATAATTAAGCCCCAATTAGCACTATAGGTGTAATTAGGAGGTGTATTTAGGCCTCATTAAGTACGAGATTTGGCGGGATTGCTATGAGGGGGGGTAGTATTATGACGCCGTGAAATATGTACTCAGTTACCATCAATTAATTTTAAACCCATTTTCCAAAACTAACCCCATTTTTTTCAAGAAAAAATTTATATAGAAAGAAAAGATGATAAAATTTTGTATATTGAGAAACAGGAAAGGCCCCGCTATTGTTTTTCTTATGCTTTATTTAAAAATTTGAAAATACTGATTGGAAACTCACCGGGAGAGAGACGCTGGCTATGAGCTGCTGTTTGGGGCAGTATGAGTTGTTATCTTGTGGAGGGAGGGTGATTGATGAACGCTCGTGTTTATTATTATTATCATTATTATTATTATTATTGTTGTTATTATTATTTTGCGGGCGTGTAGAGACGAAAAGGAGTATGTAACAGTCGAACCCAGATCTGTGTGACTTGCAGGGGGAGTGTCTGTGTGTTTTTCCGTGTTTTTTTGTGCTTGTAAAGGGAACAGAAATATTACAAGAGTTTTTCTCGTGTGTTTTTCTGTGTTTTAGCGCGTGTGTGGAGAC
>NW_027642675.1:442500-492500 GCF_032717465.1 Coenobita brevimanus | reverse complement strand
TAGATAGACAGACAACAACAAACATGCATATGAAGGTTAAGGTAGGTTGGTCAATGCTAGGCTGCTCCTGTAAGTAACTAATCTATAAGGGTAAGATGTAAATAGCAAAGAAAATATCACACGAGTGGATGGCACAACCTACAAGAGGCCACATTATAAGTTGTGTGGCAGGCACTGTAGCTCAATTTTGTTAGTGATTTATCTTCCTTTTTGCAACTCAGTATTCTCCTGCATCATTTTCTTCATTATTATTTGCATAGAGGGGAAGAGGGAGGGGGAGACCGAGGATGAGATGGAGGAATGGAGTGGAGAGGTATATGAGAGAGGGGTGTGAGCTGGGAGCAGGACAGTGAAATGGAGGGGGACAGGGCGACATGGAGGCGATTTGTTTGTAGCCACCCCTTGCGGGACTGGAGCGTCTGGCAATAGATAGATAGATAGATAAGTAGACAAAGAGACAGACTGACAAATGAGGAAGTAAAGGAGCATTGTGGTGTTGATGTGGTTGAGTGTTAAGAGAAATACTCTGAGATGGTTTGGCTATGTGGAGAGGATGGAGAATGAGAGACTGACTAGAAGAGTTTGTGAGTGAGGTGGAGGGGATGAGGAGAGGGATGGAGTGGAGAGGATGCAGAATAAGAGACTAACTAGAAGAGTGCATGTGAGTGGGGTGGAGGGGGAGACCAAGGATGATATGAAATGGAGAGGATGGACAATGAGAGACTGACTAGAAGAGTGCATATGAGTGAGATGGGAGGGGAGACCAAGGATGAGATGGAAGGATGGACTGGAAAGGATGGGGAATGAGAGACTGACAGGAAGAGTGCACATGAGTGAGGTGGTGGGGGAGGCCAAGGATAAGATGGAGGGATGGGATGGAGAGAGATATGAGAGAGGAGGGGTGTGAGTTGGAGGGAGGGAAGAGGACAGGGTAACATGGAGGCAATTTGTTAGTGGCCACCCCTTACAGGAATAAGGTGCCTTGCAACAGATAGATAGACACAGATAGATAGAAAAATGGATAAAGTTACCAAATAGAGACATACCTGACACAATATATAGCAGACTGAGTGTGGAGATACCAGGCCATTCTCCAAAAGTGTTTATAGGAGCTGCAAGCCAGGACTGCGCAGTGCTTGTTCCCCACCACACTGTAAAATAGAGAGACATGATAATATTAATAACAACAATAATAATCATCATAATCATAATAATAATAATAATAATAATAATAATAATCCATCCATCCATCCATCGTCCAATCCTATGTTGTTCCATGAGGAACGTAGGAGCCCGGGGCTAAGCAAGCTGGTCCTGACAATTAAGATGAGAGTGATTTAAGATGAGAGTGAGAATAATAATAATAATAATAATAATACAGGATATACATAAAGGTACATCATAAGAATCACACAAATATTGGACCTCAAAGCTGTGATCACTGGCCACACTGGTTTTGTATTTAATGAACCCTATGCACATCCGCCCACACCAAGAATGAGTGAAGAGTGAGTTATGTATTATTCTAACTTTGGGACGGTCCCCAAAAAATGTGCAAACAAATGTCAAGTGGCAATATTTGGTCATCATCATCATCAGGACCTCCTTTCCAACCCTAGGGCAGGGTGAGGAGTAGCAATGTCCAGACAGCCCAGATTTGCCCAGTCCAGTGGGCCATGCTTCCATTCACTCATCATTCAAGCCCCTGGAATCCAGGCTCTATCGGATACGCCAAAAATATTCACCACGTTCTGTAGCTTCACATAAACGTACCCGATAAAGCGGTATTTGGTAAAGATTAAATTCCAGACAACTAAGGCAATGACAGGCTTCAATAAAGCACTACTTTCTCAGAAATACGATACTAACGGAGATATGGAAGCCAACTCCACTGAACTCATTAGTGAATTGAACGTGTGTAAAGGACTGCTGGATGGAAGACCAATTTATGCAAATGCAAACCAGCCTGTCAAAAATATTCTTTCATGTGGTGATGTTATTTGTTAAAGAGCATTTCAGTGATGAGTGGTCTCTGCTCTTGGCAAATCTCATAAGTTTACCAAGACATGTAGAATCATGATAAAATAACTAAAAAGAGAAGGTAGACTCATAAGATCACCATTTTTTTGGTGTTCTGCGCATCTCGCATTTCATTGGCTGAGCGCCATTATGACGTAGGCTGGCGCTATGATTCTGTTTATGTCTGGTGATACACTAAACCACGGTGGTGATTCACTTATTTGTTTTTTTGCCTTAATTAGTACTTTTAATACAAATGGGCTGCTGTAGCGTCTATGGGTGTAGCGGGAGGAGTAAGGGAACTGTTTATAAACTCCATAGATTCCCAAAAACAGTGAAATCAGAAAAAAATGGATAAGTTTGTGCAGAAGAGCAGACACATTTTCTCCAGATGCTGGCCGAGTCTGCTCTTATCATTTTAGCCAGTCCCAGTATGCCAGACATTTGAAATACGAACTTCTGTCCAGGGAACCACCTGCTAAGGTTCGCCTACTGAAACCTGATGCAGTTCCAGACATAAATCTGCCAAAGAACACATGAAAATGAAGGTAGGTACCGTAGGTAAAATGGCTTGCACATACATGGTGATGGAAGCCATCTAAAATAACTGTTAACGATTGTGTTGATCACAACAAATATCTAGCAGAATTTTTAAACATATTTTCATGGACTATGGAAAATTTAAACCAGTGGTGTGGTCTTGAGACAATTTACAGTAAATGAGTTATGAGGCAGCTTCCAATATGGTAATGTAGAACATTTACTTTTAATTAATCATCCTTTGCAGACATAAAGAGATATGATTATTTTTGTAATGTTAGCATTACCCACAGTAACGTTAGGATACTTGTTAAGTTACATCTATTTGCATAAGGCTGTATAAATACTGGCAAGTTTTTACAAGTAGGCAATAAACAGTTCAGGAATATTATATGTGTATAGTATACAGTACTCCCTCAGGATCAGTGAACCCCCATAATCCCAGTTGGAAATAATAACCAAAATAATTCACATAACCTAACCTGAACTGCACATTGCCAACTTGTAAAATACCTATATACCAGGGTGTCAAATGAGGTCATGTTAGAGTTATTTTACCAAGGTGCTGTTCATGTTTTGGAACTATAATCCAGGCTCTATCATCATTTACAGAATCATCCACAACCAAAAGGCAGAAGCAGATTACTGAAAGGAATAGCAAGAAGCTTGCTGCAGAATTGGTGTGGAACTCAAGTGGTTCAACTACAATTCAACCATCCCCTGAAAATGATAGGCCATCAGATGTCTGGTGTACACTGAATTTCCTCTTAAAAGGTACAGTAGCTGTATATTACTGTATTACAAATTACAGGGGCAGTTGCAAACCAGCTGCAGATGGGCCTGCTGGCCTGGCAGGACTGGGGCTAACCAAAACTAGCAACAACATTTTGCATGCAGAAATGTCAATAAGGATTTTTGCCCATTGGCATTAATTAAGAAGTAAAGTTAGCAAGATTTTTACACATTGCTTTTTTCATATTGCTGGTACCTGTAAGTGATTTAAACTTTACAAAAAAATGGACAGGTTTATTGATTGAGCAATAATTCATATTTTGGATCCAATTACAATATAGTTTGGGTACCATATATTGGAGTGAATGTTATTTTTTCATAAGGTTCATTATCACCCCACTGAAAAAACACTAAAACATTAACTTTCACAGGTATGGTTATGCTTCATTTAAAGTAAATCAGATTTAGCTAGTGCTCATACCTGGCACTGATGGGGAGCGTAAACCATGAACATTTTCTTAAATGTTATTCACCTTTTTAAAAGAACTAAGAAAAGATTCTTTCTTTCACTCTTTGCTCTTCCTTCTGCCTATGTGTGACTCTACACTGAGTGCAAAGCCAAGTGGTTTCCTGTACACCAGGAAGCCATTTACAATGCTGGGTGGTAACCATATAACCAAATTATGGCTTCTGGTGATTTAGCAGGTAGTTAAGGTACTCCAATCGGATTGAGCCAGTGCAGGTTTATATCCATGGGGTGGGTGGGGCTTATTGCTAACATAATGCCACTCAGGGATGAGTAAGGCTGGTCACTCTCATCTTAAATGTCAGGACCAATTTGCCCAGCCCCGGGCTGCTATGCTCTTTGTGGGGCAACGTAGGAATGGATGATGGATGGGATGAACAAAAAAGATTTGGGGAGAGAGCGAAAGAGAGAGAGAGAGAGAGAGAGACAGACAGAGACAGACAGACAGACAGACAGAGACAGACAGAGAGAGAGAGAGAGAGAGAGAGAGAGAAAAAAAAAAAATAAGGTGGTCCCAGGTTGCCCTGATGATTACCTGGTGGAACTATGATTTTTGGGCTTCCTACATAATTTTAAAAATTTAGCCCAATTGTCTGATGGAAATTGACATATGCCAGAAGAAGCATCAATGGATAACTGAGATTACCGTATGGACCAAAATCACAAAGTTGAAAACATGGAAAGTGTATCAAAGTAACTTGATACAGCCTACTATTACAAGGAGACGTGTTACTCTGAAAATATTGTATTCTGATCAAATCAAGATGAAAAAATGAAACGCATTAAAGTCAAAGTCAAATGTTTATTTAGCCATAGAGATTACAGTAGTTGACATAACACTTAGTTTACAAGCGGCTGAGCCTTTTGAGAGTCCGGGAATTCTCTTTCAAGGCACCTTGTATTTCTTTCACTTTTGGTAAACATCAATTGTCTAGTAAGGCTAAAACTACCATTTGACTAATCAGCTGTATGACTTTTAAGTAATAATGATCATCCCCAAAAGGCAATATTTTAAGATTTTAATAAAGGGTATATACAAGATAGCACTACAACAAAACGGAGGTAATTTTTATATTAATACCAGTAATAATGGTCATAATAAGAATAACTACAACAACAACAATAATAATAATAACAATGAAAGTCAACTAATTTGAAGAATTAGTACTCTGATGGCAAGTAAGATTTATAAGAAGATTTGAAAGATACAGCCTCGCTTAGTTCCTCAATGGCCATTGGGATACCATTCCAAACTTTAGGTCCCTGATAAGTGATATGTGACTGGGACTGGGATGAAGCCATGACTGGTATTTTTAGATTACAGTTATTTCGGAGATTATACCGATCATTCATATTCAAATCGAAGTAACTGTTAAATGATAGGTTGTGCAAAGACTTGTAAACAAACAGAGCAGTGCAGTAGGACAAGCAATTTTAGGATACCCAATTTCTTGAAAGATGGATTAGTGTGGTCATAATTGCGTAAGTTTTCCATTATACGGACCGATTTCTTTTGGGCTATAAATAAGCGGTTTAATTGAGTTACTTGAGAGGAGCATGTGGAGTGAAGTGGAGGGACAGGTTGACGAATGAAGAAGTGAAGGAACGTTGTGGGGTGGATGTGGATGTGGTTGAGAAGATTAGGAGAAATACACTGAGGTGGTTTGGACATATGGAGAGAATGGAGAATGAAAGACTGACTAAGAGGGTGTATGTAGGTGAGGTGGAGGGAGGGAGAGGGAGGGGTAGACCAAGGATGAGGTGGAGGGATGGAGTTGAGAGGTATATGAGGGAGGGGGGGGTGAGTTGGGGGGAGGGTAATCAAATGGTGGGTGACAGAGTGACTTGGAGCCGTTTTGTCTGCGGCCACCCTTTGTGGGATTAGGGCGTCGGGCTATAGATAGATAGATAGATAGAATTGTGTCTTATGAGCACCACTCCATACATTGTTACAATAAAACAATAAAGGAAAAATCAGCAAGTAATAAATGAGCTTAAAAGACTGTGTTGTTAGTTAATCACAAATTTGGTACATGATCCCACACTGTTTGCTAATCTTTGTATGGAGATACTGGATATGTAAATGCCATGACAAACGTTCATCAATTATAACACCAAGGAATTTTATACTGTCCACTCTTTCAATTGACTGGGCACCTATGTAGATGTTGGGTTGATTTGCAAAGCTTTGTGTCCTTCTAAATATAATGTAATGAGATTTGCCTACATTTAGTGTGAGTTTGTTGCTTGTTATCTATTTTTTAATATCTGTTAGGCTGCTATTTACAACATTTGTTAGTTCATTGAGATTTTGGTGGCTGGCATAAAAGGTACTATCATCTGCAAATAGTACTGGCTTCATATGTGAGGTAGCGTACACGATGTCATTTATGTACAAAATAAACAAGAGTGGTCCTAAGACTGACCCCTGGGGAACTCCAGATTCTACCGGCATACAGATAGACTGGCACTGTTTGTATTGCACAAACTGTTTGCGATTGGCTAAGTAGGAAGCAAACCATTGATTTGAAGTGCCTCGTATACCATAGTGGTCAAGCTTCTTTAGTAATACAGAGTGATTTACAGTATCAAATGCCTTAGCCAGATTTAGAAATACACCCATTGTAAATTTATTTTCATCAAATGAAGTCAGCACGTCCTTGGTGAATGACAACAAAGCACTCTCAGTAGAAAATTTTTCCCTAAATCCAAATTGTGAATCAGTGATAATATTGTTGTTGGTGCAAAACTGAATTAACCTACCATAAACCAATTTCTCTATTATCTTACTGATTGCTGGCAGGACTGAGATAGGGCGATTATTACTTAACAGCTTACGATCACCAGATTTAAAAACTGGAATGGCTTTGGCCAATTTCAACATGTCAAGAAACTTTCCAGTTTCAAAAGATAATTTAAAGAGGAAGACAAGTACAGGAACTAGATTGGCCATTATTTCCTTAACGATGGACATGGGGATATCGTCATATCGGGGAACAACATTCCGTAGATTTTTTATAGTCTACCTTCATGTTCAGTAGTATGTGACAAAACGAATACACTGTCTTGCCTACTGTGTAAATATGAATAGAAATTAACCTCAGACTCTCCAACAGACTCAGCAAGTTTCTTAACAACACTGACAAAGTAATTATTAAAATGGTCAGCTACTTCCTTAGGTTCATATACCTCATTATTGTGTACTAAATAAAAGCAATTGTTTCTTTGTCGTGAAGAAGGCTTATTAAGGATGGAGTTTATTATACACCAGCTTTTTTTACTGTTACCTATATTTTCACATTTTATTCTTATAGTAATCTGACTTTGCCTCTCTGATTTTAGCTGTGATTTCATTGCGCAGTCTGCGATACTCTGCACCGTACGTAATGGGTTTCTTGGCACACTTTCTTTGAAGCTTGTTTCTTTCTCGGATCCCTTGCCTTATGATGGATATTAGATTTCATTCCTCCAAGTCAAAAAGTCTTCCCTAGCCTGAATAAAACAACCTTAAGACAGCAGGAAGAGAATAAAAAAGAAATCACCACACAGGAGAGGTTAAGTAAATTTTCATATACAGGATATTCTGTGGCACATTTCAGAACTCAGGAGGTCTGAGTAAAAAATGCTGTATCAAGATGGGTCCCATTCTCAGCCATTACAGAGCCACAGTTACAATGGCCTTATGGGCTAATTATGAGGAAGACCACTTTCAACCATCAGGTCATCAGTAACTGTAGCTCTGTAATGGCTCAGAACTGGGCCAGGTGACATGGCATTTTTTACTAAATTCTACCCTTAGAATAATCTCCTTAAGTTTTTGAAACCTCTTGCAGGACACCCTGTATATCTCAACAAAATGCCTGATATCTATCTATCTATCTATCTATTGCCAGACGCCTCAATCCCGTTTGGGGTGGCCACAAACAAATCGCCTCCAAGTCGCCCTGTCCCCCGCCATTTCACTGCCCTGCTCCCAACTCACACCCCCCTCTCTCATATACCTCTCCACCCCATCCCTCCATCTCATCCTCGGCCTCTCCCTCCCTCTTCCCCCCTCCACCTCACTCACATACACTCTCTTCGTCAGTCTTTCACCCTCCATCCTCTCCACATGGCCAAACCACCTCAGTGTGTTCCTCATAACGCTTGATATACCAGATATTATGTTAAACACTAAGAGATGCTTTACAGATAAACGGACTACAATTTGTTCATCTTAACTTGGAAGAGACTTTCATAATTTTTCAGCTTATTTCCTGTAGTTCAATGACAACAATTCTAAAGCTCTACATCCCTTCCACAGCAAATTTTCAGGACTACCACCATATTCCTTTGTTAAACTACTGCTATCACTCAACACTCGAGGCAGAGAGATGGCAATTTTAGGCCAAGTTATACTGAACAGAATATAGCATGATATTCCACTGTTAATCTTGTTACACCACATCAGTCAGTATGGGGAGATGACAATTTTATGTCAAGGTAAAGCAGAATGGTATAGATGCCAGACAGCCAGCATATTCACTATACAGTGAATGTTGTGTGTGTGACCCACTTTCATTACATGAAAAAACAAGCTGGCTATAGTGTACTCACCATACAGTGTGCCAAGTGTGTGGTCCTGCGGAGAATCTCTGGCGCCCCAGGTCCAACTTGTTGTGTTCCCAGATGAAGATGCATGGAACCCACACACTTGCTGAGCCTCAGAGTCACCAAACAGTGACCCTCCCACCACACCTGACAAAAAAATCATGATACTATAAAATCATCATCATCATCATCATCATTACTGTTGTTATTATTATTATTATTAATATCATAATGGCAAGAGTAACAGCAAAGGCAAGAGTAACAACAAAGAAGAAAGGTACAGCATGGAGGGATGATGAGGTTAAGAGAGCAGTGGAGGAAAAGAGGAATAGTGGCTAACGTGGTTACAGGTCAAGGGTTAAGTTGAAATAAGAACTGAATATACTGAGAGCAAGAAGCACGTAAAGAGACTAGTAAAGAGGAAAAAGAAGGAGGTAAATGATGATCTATGAAGAAAATTGAATGCCAACTACTCTGAAAATAGGAAGTTTTTCTGGAAAAAGGTGTGGAAATGTAGAAGTGACAGTGGAAAGAAACATGAAAGTGTGAAGGATGTAAGTGGTAGATTATTAACCCATGGGGATGAAATACAGACCAGATGGAAAGAATATTTTGAGAGCCTGATGAATGGGAATAGAGAGAGCAGAGTGGCTGTAAACATGACTGGTTTTGGGGGTGTGCAGAGAAGGAATGCAGTGCCAGGAAACGTGACACTCGCACAGGTGAAGAGTGCTGTGAAGCGGAAGAAAAATGGGAAAGCAGCTGGGGTTGATAATGTGTATACTGAGATGATTAAGTGTAGTGGAGAGAATGGAATGAAGTGCTTGTTGGAGATATGTGGGAGGGCACCAATGAGTGAAACTGCCAGCAGAGGGGAAAAAGGCTGTGCTTGTACCCCCTGTACAAAAATAAAGATGAGCCAAGTGAGTGCAAGAATTATCATGGCAAAATATATTGAGTGTGGTAGGGAAGGTATATGAAAGAATTATTACTGTACCTCTCTACTCTATCCCTACACATCATCCTTAGTCTCCTCTGCCCTCTCATCCCCTCCACCTCACTCATTTACACTTTCCTTGTTAGTCTCTCATTCCATCACATGGCCAGACCACCTCAGTGTATATCTCCTAACATTATCACATCCACATCACATCACTCCTTCATTTCTGTTGCATGTCAGTATTAGCCACTCTTTTAACAGCTTAGCCTTTATATTATTTCTTTCTGTAACATTCCAGATTTGGTGCTAGGAAATGCTGTTGATTTTTTTTTAACCAACAAATAACTGGAGTCAAAAAAAAGAATATATTGCCTGATTTTAGTGTTAGATTTATCCTAATTTAGACCTGCATTTGAGTATTCAGTGACAAACATGTTCCTCATATTTTAATTTATCCCTCCAGTGAAGTATTTTATTTATTCTTGTTACATCTAATTGATTTTATGCAGCATCAGGGAGACCTCATTTAGGGAAGGAGTAATTGAATGTTATATACAGTATGACCTCTCCAGTTCTAACTCCATCTTGTGCAGTGCTTGTGATATGTGGGTGCATAAGAGATGAAGTGGTATTAGAGGTAGACTGCAAGGTAATGTTGATTTCATGTGTGTGGTGTGTTGGGGAGAGCATTTAAGATTGTCAGGTTGAAAGTATTGATCATGCTAGTGAGTCTCTTGAGTATATGGAAGAGTTTTGTCATTTGGGGCACCTGTTATGTGCTGGAGGTGGGGCTGGAGACAGCTCTGTGGCCAGAGTGAGGAGTGGTTGGAAGAAGTTCAGGGAGCTATTACCTCTCCTGACATGGAGAGGGTTCTCCTTTCATTGCTAAAGGACCTTTGTATGCAGCATGCATTAGGAGTGTAATGCTATATGGTAATGAGACCTGGGCAGTAAAGGAAGATGAGATCTGTAGGCTCATATGTACAGAAATGACAGTGATTAAAAGGATGTATAGTGTGTCCTTGAATATGAGGCCTGAGGGGCTGGTTCGTGATTGAAGAGTTGAGAGAAAGGCTGGGAGTGGAGTGTATTGGTGTTGTGGTGATGAGGGGTAGATTGAGATGGTTTGGGCATGTGGAGAGGATGGAGGATGACAGTTGGGTGTGGAAAGTGAGAAGTGTGAATGTCGGGAATTGGGTTGTGAGAGGCAGACTGTCACACTTATAATAGCACTTCAGTTAACTCAGGAGGGAAGTACCACTCTTAAGGTGCAAAATTGTACAAATGCCTGAATTCACAGCAGATTATCATATAATACTGCTTAGAGCTTATGAGAAAGCAGCATACAGAGGTGGTATATGGATGTAAATACATAATTACACCCACCGCAAATTGATTTAGGACCTACACACAGAATTGCTGTGGGAGAGTTGTCTGTCCTTGCTTGTGTTTCCACCTCTACCAAGTGAGTTTTGGGGGCAAGAAGTAACTGGCAACTCATCTGGTGTTGGCGGGAGGTGGTGAAACACTCAGGATGTCCGTGCTTGCCCAGAAGCGAGATTGGGAGTACATGTTCCCGTCGCTCCGAGCTTGCACCTCACTCTTTTTTCGTATGCATTACTGTTTGCCTTGTTTTTTTTTCCTAGAGTCGAGTTTTCATGCCTGGAAAGTACTGCTCAAGGGATGAGAGGGTCTGTATCATTGCATGGTGACAGGATAATGTCCCTATCAACACGACTTGTGAAGGTACTGGACGTGCAAAGTCGACCGTCATGAAGATTCTTGCTGCAGCTTGCAGCCTGCCACCTGAAGCCGTACCATAGCACGAGCATGGTGGTGGAAAGAAGAGGACAACTTTCAGAGGTACAGATACGCTTCTAAAGAGGGAAGTAATCAAGAATCCTCTTCTGACAGCAGTAGAATTGAAGAGAATGCATCCCCAGCTGTTACAAGACGTCTCAATTTGAACTATCCAACACTGCTTGCAGAAGGAGCTGAGTTTGCCAAGCCACACAGCAGCCAAGAAACCGCTTCTCACTGACCGCACGAAGAAGCAGCACATTCAGTTTGCCAAGAAGTATGCACACTGGACATCAGATGGGTGGAGAAAAGTTATGTTTTCCGATGAAAGCACATTTCAAGTGTTCCAGGTGCATTCTGCCAAGGTTCGTCGCCCAGCCTCCCGTGATTTGGGAAGGGGAGGCCTCTACTTTCTTCCTAAGAACTATGATGAATGGTGGCCAGTACATTCAAGGTCTGAAACATCATTTGTTAAACCTTTTTGCTACTCTTGGATGCGACTTTTTCATGCACGATTCAGTTCCATGTCTCAAGTCAAGAAAGGTGACAAAATGGCTTCAGGACTATCGGATTGAGGTCCTCGACTGGCCTGGCAACAGTCTGGATCTAAATCCGATAGAAAACTGCTGGGCAAAGATAAAGAAAATCATGGCAGAGAAGAAGACACCCAATCTGGTCAACCTCAAGACTAAACTGACAAATGTTTGGTGCAAAGAAATTTCCTTAGATTACATTAGAGATCTAAGTGATTCCAAACCAAAATGCATCCAACTGGTCCTGAAAAACAAGAGAAACATGATTTCATATTTATGAATGGCATTTCATGAACAAACATTGTGATATACTATGATTTCTGTGTTTTTTAATACCTTGTGGGGGAAGGTCCGAAGTCAGTTTGCGGTAGCTGTACATACCGTAAATAACTCTGAACTTTGGTAGAGATTGCTAGCACACTTAACATCACCCTTCAGGTACAACACTGAAAAAAATTTGCACATACACCTTAAATAGTACTGGACTAAGTATGACAGATGACTATTTAAGATATTTCAAGCACTAGAATGAAAAAATATATATACAATACACATGATTATAGTCACCAATACTGTATTCATATACTTTGGGAGTTTTTCTTTTTTTTTTTTCTTTTTTTTTTATGCGAGGAAGAAGGAACCAAAGGCCATGAGCCCGCAGTAACAGTTCCCTCCAAGAGAAAAACAAAATACAATAGAGAGCCAAATTCAAGATCCGATCAGCGCTGTTGACATGCTTGACAAGAGAGGGTGGGAGAGGAAAATGGTGAACATATAAGAAAAGCAGAAAAGACATGTAGACTACATTACATTTGTACATAGGAAATTATATCCTATACTTAAAGCACAACACTGTATACCGTAAATGCCTGTAATCACAGCGGGTTATCACATAATACCAAGTTTAGTATACCCAGTTCAAAATTAATATCTTTAACCCACTTCTTCAAAGTGGAAATTGCAGGAAGAAGCAGTTTCCAACTGTATCACATCCACCTGTACCATTTAGCATTCACACTTCTTATAGTCAGTGCAAAGACAATATCATCACCAGTCCAGTGTCTTGCAGATTGTTTAGTTAACAGACATTTGATTTGAGTATCAGCGAAGTATGGTTTCAGATACTCCTCAACAGCCTTTTTGTGTGTGTGTGTGTGTGTGTGTGTGTGTGTGTGTGTGTGTGTGTGTGTGTGTGTGTAGTTTTCATGGACAGTCTTGCATTGTTAATGGCACAAAGTAGATTTTCTTGGTCAGCATTTAACATTTTATTCATATATATTAACCTTAAATTCTCCATCTTTAGTCTTTCAGTATCACTTCCTTGTTTCATGAGCTGTAGAACTGTAATTGTGTATAATTTTCATCAACTGCTGATAATGGCAGTCTAGATGGGATTATTGACATACCACTAGTGTTGGCTGAAGGCATGGCAGGGGCTGATGGCAGGTGATCTTTGTTGGTTGAGAGCATGTCAGGAGCTGATGGCAGCTGATAGGTGCTGGTTGAAGGCATGGTAGGGGCTGACGTCAGATAATCGGTGCTGGTTGAAGGCATGGCAGGGGCTGACAACAGATGATCGGTGCTGGTTGAAAGCATGGCAGGGGCTGACCGGTCAGTGCTGGTTGAAGGAATAGTATCCTTTACGGTAACCTCACCTGAAATGAAAATTATGGTATCAACAGACCCACCATATAACCCATTCAGGCCCACTATCCATCACAGGCATACTGAATGGTCACATTCCTACTGAAAATTTCTCTAATACTTCCTTCTCACTATATGACAGGTCATCAGCATATATATAGCATCTCCCAAGGAAGATCAGTTGTGTATGCCCAAGATATGTATAGCTTCTAGCACGATGCTATACAGCAGAGGGCTCAAAACTGATCCTTGGTGCATTCATTTTCTCACTTCATGTGAACCCTCCATTTACTCTAACATGGAAAAATCATGCAGAAAATACAGGCAAAAATAATGACAGCTGACAGCGCATGTAAGCAGGGTTGGCCAGTGTAAATCAAAATGTTTTTAATTAACGATTTAAATCAGTTGGCTTTGTTAAAGTCACTGCGTATATGAATATGAAAACCGTCAAAACTACTACTATAATAAAGCATTGTAGTACAGTTATGTATAAAGACTAATGCTATATTTTATCTTCATGTCTGGTATAGGCTACAGTGTCATGGCACTCATATCTCTTATTATAATGATGCTGGGGTGTCTCTATGAACCTCTTTATGACAATGAAAATCATACTGTACCAGCCACTCACCTGAACTGAACATATAGCTCTTGTTTCTGTGTTGCAACATTTCCGATTTCAATAATTTGGTATAAAATAAATACTTCAAATGCTTCTAGAAAACAATGAAATTCATTTGGTCATGACAGCTAAGTTGCTGACCCAAAGCAATTAAAAACTGAAAGAGTACATCCATTTTGAAGTACAAAACACAAGTCCAACAGAGGGAGACCAAAGCATCTTTTGCTTCCCCAAGTGATGGAACTTTTCTCCACTAAAGGAAGTACTAAGTTATTTTCTAATTTCTCTACCAGTGGCTGCGTAAATAACCTAAGAACATGTCCTCATACCCAGTGCATATGGCCTCAAAATGCACCTGAAATTGGTCATATATCAAAAATTTTCTCTGTGGATTTACCATCCCCACCCCCACCCCCACAAACCCTTCCCCAGACTCTGATTTTGGACCATATATACAGTATGTATATCCTGGTTACGGCCCCGGTTGGCCACCCCCCATGATGGGGATCCACCTGTCTCAGACCATACCGTAGTACACAATATTACTGCTACTCTGCCTTTTAGAAGGAAATTAATGTACTTCAGACTTCATGGCATCCAACAAATTCTCATCTACTTCATACATTCTTAATGCTATCCACAATCCTTGTCTATCCACCCTGTCATATGCTTTCTCCAAATCCATGAAGGCTGCATACAACTTTTTTCTCTTCTCTGGAAACTTTTCCACTAAAGATCTAAGATGAATATCTGATCTACACAACTGCTTCCCTTCCTAAAACTTCCCTGTTGTTCTCCAAGTAATTCCTCTGTTATTTCTCAAACTCTGTCAATAAGTATCCTACCATATACTTTTCCTCTTTCCACACTAAGAAGACGAATGCCCCTATGATTACCACATACTTCTTTTTCTCCTTTTCCTTTGTACAAGGGAATAATTATACCTGACTTCCAATCCTCCAGGACTCTACCTTACTCCCAGGCCACTCTGCACATCTTCCACATCCATTCTACTACTGTCTCTCCCCCATGCTTCAGCATTTCACCACACACTCCATTAATTCCTAGGGCTTTCCCTGATTTAACTTTCTTCATTGCTTCCACAACTTCTATCCTACTGATTTCTTCCTGTCTTCTAACCTCCCTCCTTCTCCCAGCCATTCCCCAGCCACTTATACTCGCATTACTTCCATCCTCTATGTTCAACAATTCCTTAAAGCGTTCTCTCCATCTGCTCACTTTTTCTCCCTTCTCCACTAGTAATCTACCATTTTTATCTTTCACTCCCCTGCTAACTTCACTTCCACCCTGTCTTACTCTTTTCACTTCTCTCCAGAACATTTTCTTACAGTCCCTCCACTTTACACTCAAATTCCTTCCAAATTCCTCATCCACTCTCTTCTTACTCTCTCTTACTAATCTTTTCACCTCTCTTTTTCTTTCTACATATAACTCTCTCTTCCGCCTCTCAACTTCTTCCACGTCCCTATTTCTCATCCATTCATTGTATGCTTTCTTCTTTTGTGACACAGCCTGTTTCACCTCTTCAGTCCACCACGCTGTTCCTTGCATCCCCCTCCGTCTTCTCTTCCTTCCACACACCACATCACATGCTGCACATATTTCTTCTGTAAATATCTTACACACACCTTCCACGTCTCCCATCTGCTCCAATTCATATTTGCCCAATCGTTCCTCCACTTCTCTCTTATACTCTGCCTTTTTCTCATCCTCTTGTAACCTTTCCACTCTCCTTGCAACCACTCCTTCCTCTCATCTTTCCCTTCTTATATTCCTCCATCTTACTTGAATTCTAATTCTGGCCACCACCAAGTAGTGGTCAGAAAGTCCACTCCCCCAACCTCTATAAACTCTTGCATCCATTACACATCTTCGCATCCTTTCATCCACACACACATAATCAATCATTGCCTTCCTTTCATTCAGCTCGCCACCCACCCTTCTCATCACTCGCCATGTATACCTGTGGATCATTTTATGCCTGAAGAGGGTATTGGCTATCACCAACTCCCTCCCAGCACAAATGTCCACTAACGCACTCCCATTCTCATCTATCTCAGCAGGCACACCCCACTCACCAACTATTCCATCCACCTTCACATTCCCAACTTTACCATGCATATCACCAATCAAAAACACTCTCTCATTCCTTCCAAACTTTTCCATGCACACTTCTACATTTGTCCAGAACTCTTCTCTCACTCTTCTAGCACGATTTTTTGTGCAGGCAACTCTGAGCTGACATGACACAATCGTGGAGGAAGCTGGGATATACCGGGATTCAGCCGCCATTTGAGGGAATTTTACATGTGTTGGTTTTCAGACTGGAAGCCACTATGGATCCTCACAGGCTAAAACACGATGACCCTAGTGTGTCATGCCAAGACTGGGTTTCCATTAGATGACATTTTACAACTTAGAGATTTTTTTCCAGGATTTTTAAGACGATATTTTGAAAAATTTATTCCATCCAACATATAATCCTATGTTGCCCCATGAGAAGCATAGGAGTCTGGGGCTCGGCAAGTTGGTCCTGACATTTAAGATGACAGTGACCAGCCTCACTCATCCCTGAGTGGCATTTGATGAGCAATAAACCCCAACCATCCCTTGGATATAAACGTATACAAGCTCAATCCAATTGGAACGCCTTGATTTCCCACTAAACCACCAGGCGCCATAATTTGGACACATGGTTAAAACTGAGCATAGTAAGTGGCTTCCTGGTGTACAGAAAACTGCTTGGCTTGTCACTCAGTGTAGAGTCACCCATAGGCAGAAGCAAGAGGAAAGAATGAGGGAAAGAACAACAGAAGAGGGAATATACTGTACTGTATTACAAATTATTCACATTTAGAGTAGACATTCAGCAGAAATACACCAGATTACACTACCACTACTGCTATTACTACTACTACTCCAACTACCACTACCATATACCTCAACTTGCCCAACACTGTCTTCAGCAACCCATTTCATACATAGTTCAGTGGCAGAGCAATGCAATGCTACAGCTAGTTATCCTTTCCACAGCACTTCTTTGTGATGAGCATCATATTCTAGTGTTTAACTATTGTTCAAGCTCAAAAAATTCAAGATGCTGAGAATTTTTACACCAAAATGAAGAGCATGGCATTATTTCAATAGGCTTTTCTTACAGCTCAGTTTTCAAGACTGGGAATTGTCACTTTTAGACTAAATTAAAGTGAAATGAGTATAATATATTCTAATGTTTATTCTTACAAGATCATTATCAAGATGACGGGCAGTTGAGGCCAAGTTCAAGAAAAGAGTATGGCTGCTTTTTTTTTTTTTTTTATACAAGGAAGAAGAAACCATAGGCAAGGAGCCCGCACACCATTCCTTCCAAGAAAAAAATTGCAAAAACAATACAAAAGAGCCAAATTCAAGATCCCCTCATTTCGAGATACCTGGACACACTGCGTTTGAAAGACTGGAGATTATAGGTAGGCCTAAATTTGTCCTTTTGCAGCTTTTTTTGTAGCACAAAGGCAGAAAGACAATACGACATCTACATCTTACCCATAACACTTCAGGACTAACATTATAGTCTAGAATTACTCTTGTTATGGATGATGAATTAAACTCTTGTTACAGCTCAGGAATATGGCTGGAAAGAGAATTTTAGGCCAGGTTAGAGTAAAACCTGTATACTGCCATTTACAGTAGACTGCTTCATCATGGTCAATGGCTCAGCAAACATTTTATCCCCTTGATGCCAGGATTCCAGGGGCCTGAATGGTGAGAATGGTCATGTGGCTCATTCAACTGGATGAACACTGGTTAGTATCTCATTCTATCAAGTTTTTTTCTGCCTCTCTGGACCCTACCTTGGGGTGAGAAAGGTGTGGATGATCCCAGTAACACATCAGCCACATATTCTTGCTCCTATAGCCAGTTTTCTAATAAAGGGTCATTCCCATGACTAACATGAAGATGTGGTTGCATGGACTTTGACAAACCTTAACTAGGGGTTAGGAATGAGTCCATTGTTACCATACTCATATTAGAGGAGTAGACTGTAGCACCAGTCGAACAGGGCAGTACTCCCGAGGTTGATGGCAAGCTGGTGATAGGGAGAGCTGGAGCTCCCGTTTCACCAGCCCTCAGGACTTGATCCTGACCATCTCCCTTTTCTGAACATTTTCAGTGCATTCATTTACACAGAGAGTAGGCCAGCATGCTCTCATAATACCTCTACCTTCAACTGTCTATACCACACTACATGCGCATAACATATCACACCTTCTATTCACATCTTTAGTAATGGCCGCTGCAATCTTACAATCAAATGAGGTGGTACCTCGGATTGCCACCACCGGCAGGGTAGGGCTGGAGGCACAGGGTCCTCCCGGTTGCTATCAAGCGATTGTGCCGGCAGCGACTGTTGCTATTTCCGGGAATGCTCGTCGGCGAAGAGGTGACGGTGCGGCCTTATTCTTTACCAACATCCGCGGCCTTACCACAAATTTAAACTCAGTTCATTTTTTCCTTCAGTCCATATCCCCTTTGGCCCTTTTCCTCACAGACCCACAAATCTCACCCTCTACCGATATATCTCCATTTTGTTTTCCCGGTTACCATCTTCTTACAAACTTTCGAAACAAGGGTTATTGCATTCTGCCCGGACTGACGACGCTGGTCTAGAATGCGAGCTGTTTGCGGAATCGTTTAATCTCACCCAGTTGGTAAAGCAACCAACCAGAATACCTGATAATCCTGACCATAATGCTGATCTCTTGGATTTATTCTTGACAACTAATCTAGTTCAGTACAGGATAGAGGTACTGTCACCACTTGGATCCTCTGACCACAAACTCATCAAAGCCTCATTAGTTAACCCTCCCACACCTCCCCGTTCTGAACCTGTCAGGGTGACCCGATGGCACTTTGACAGGGCAGACTGGGATGGATTTAGAAATTATCTTGCTGATGTTCCATGGCAGTCTTTCTTCTCTAATGATCCCAATTCTACCCAGTCCCACATCTGCGACTTAATACTAGCTGGTATGGATTTATTCATACCAAGTCAACAATTCACTTAAAGATCAAACTCTCCAAAATGGATTCATGGCAACTGTGCCAGAACAACAGCCCAAAAGTCATTAGCATATAACTCTTAAAATCAAAAACATCTGAATCACTCTCCCAATTTAAAAATTGCTAGAATCATGCAAAAGCTGTATTAAATCTATCTAAATCAAACTTTCTTCAAAAGCAAGCATCAAAACTACTTAACAACCCTAATGACAATAGAATATTCTGGTCAACTCTTAATTCTTTCAATAATAACTTTATCAAGTCATCTTCCATTCCCCCACTAAAATCTTCAGATGGCAATATTACAAATGACCCACGTGGGAAAGCAGATATCTTTGCTAGTACCTTTGCAAGAAACTCTACCATAGATGATACCAGCCAGAATGTCTCAGTACTGGAACTTGATTCTCCCGAAATTGCCCCACTTAAAATACAGACAAGATTCGTAAAATCCATCCTAGACAATTTACCTACCAACAAAGCTCCAGGCCCAGATGGAATTCCGCCAATTGTTTTGAAAAAGTGTTCCCCTGAACTTGCCTCTGTCCTAGCCAAATTATTCAGACAATGCATACATACTTCTTTATTCCCAAATTCATGGAAAGAAGCCAATATCCACCCAGTTCCGAAGAAAGGAAGTTCGTCTGACCCCTCCAATTACAGACCAACAGCTGTCACATCTTCTCTTGGTAAGGTATTTGAAACTTTAATTAATAAGCATATTGTTAAACATCTTGAATCCAACAACTTAATTAGTGATAGACAATACGGTTTTTGCCACAAAAGATCCACCATTGACATACTCAATCTCTTAACTCATACCATCCATCAATCAATTGTATTACAGTAATTTTTGGAAAGATCTACTGTGTTGAAGTGCTACAGGGAGAGAAATACTGACATACCCCCCCCCCAAAAAAAAAAAAGTGGAACTACCCAAAACTACTATTGTTGCTTCTACTACTACTAAAACAAGAATAACAACAAGAATAAGAACAATAACATAAAGGGCAATAAAAATAATAATCATGATCATAATAATGTAAATATAATAATAACAATAATAATAATAGGAGGAGGAGGAGGAGGAGGAGAAGTGGTTGTAGTAGTTGCAACAACAATAATAATAATAATATTATTATTATTATTATAATTATCATCATCATCATCATCATCATCATTATAATTAAGCACACTCAAAGAGCACATACCTCCTACAAGGCCTATACAAGACAACTCAGATCATCACCAATCTTTAATAAACTCTTTCTTGGTCTATAACCCCGATATCCACAAAATTTTCTTTGAAATCCGTCAATAAATTTACTTGATATCTTGTGGACAAACAAACAGACAAACAGGGGTGAACACAGAACCTCCTCCACCTTTGTTTGTTGGAGGTAATTATAATGTATGCCTAATAAATCAGCGATAATACATGCTCCTACCACCAAAAGACAATCGTTCCCATTCAGGTCTGTTTTGGAGTGAGGCAGCGTCATATGTGTTGTGTTGTAACGTTGTGTATACAATACTGAGCACAATTAACTAAAACAAATAAAATGCTTGCACTAACCATTGGTATACTTGCACAGGAAGGGCAGTGTGATGTTGCAGGACTGGGTGGCCCACAACCCATCTGTGCCGTTCACTTCCACACACTCAGGCTGGCGGCTGTCCAGGTTGGGCTGGTCGGGCCCCCAGTTGGTGTACACAGCTGGCCACCCATCTGACCACTTGAATACCTGGTGGTCCTGGTGTAGGGTTCAGGTGGGTTAATAAATACTGCATCACAAGACTACTCACACCACGATTATATATTTTAATTTTATTCATGCTACCTACAGTTGAATATATTTGGATTATGAACTATCTATAATGCTGAAGTTGCCAAAAGTAACTTCCTTTCAACATTTACAACCATAAGCAAAAGGTTGTAAATATTTCCTTCTTGGCTGTGGTGATGGAAACCTTTATATGAAACGTTTTATGCCATAACAGTAAGAAGCTCACAGCAAGAACGTTGTGGAAAAAAATACCAAAATCCAGATCTGTTCATTTCCAGATGCTTTGACACACTGAATTTAAACGAATGGGAGTCATAGGCCATGGCGAAGATAGACTGAGGAAGATAGTTTCAGAGTTGATCAGTAGCATATATGAAAAACTCTGAGTATGGGGAGTCTCTGGCATTAAAGAATTCAACTAACAAGGGTGTGTGTGGTTAGTCCGGTGCTGCGTGCCCGCCATAATGGAACTGGGATGCAAGCGGGCAATTAAGGAGAACAGCAAATTTTGCTCTTTCACATTTGCTACCTTCATGGCATTGTTTAAGAGACTACACTGATTAAGCAATTGTGGTGAAGGGGTTAAAGGGATTTGGTAATAAATATATCAGACACTTTGTTCATTAACTATTTCAGTGAAATGACCCGGACACACTTTCGACAGTACTACATTATCAGATATACCCAGCCGCCTCTTTGAGATACGAAACTGTGCACCATGGTATAAGTAAGAACACGACGGAACATGAGCATGGGGGAGGAAATAGTGATGCCACAAGGAAAAAAGAAAGAAAGAAAGAAAAAAAAAAACGGATCAAACAATCTGAAATAAAGCCTTCCTTGTCTGTTCACCAACCTCATCAACATCCATACCATACTTTCTCACACTCATTTACCGTATCTTTCCACTTCCTTGGTCCAGCACATCTCCCACCTTCACATTTGCTATACACACCCCTTTCACTACCCTACTGACACCCATCCACTCCGCATGTCCATACCTTTTTGTAATTTGAACATCAGCATAGTCAGTTACTTGTACCATGGAATTACAGATTTATTTGTTTACAGTGATATGTGTAACTGATATAAAATCCTTCCCTGCAATTACATCAGTTATTCAGTGGCAAGGAGGGAGGGACGTCTTTACCATGATACTTAAAACAGACTATAGTAATGTTCTTGCCTGGTTACTGGAGAGGCCGACCCACATCTCAGCGAAGGAGTTCTCTTGAGCCAGCACCCAGGTGAAGCTGTCCTCGCCTACACTCAGCACCGACACCAGATGAGACCAATAACTCACACACTGTTCTTCTGCTGCCTGAAAGATTATATGAAACACTGGCCTTTATATATTTCAACCTAGTGACACTGATCATAATTCTAAACTCACACACTAATGTATGGAAATCTAAGCTCACTCTGAAATGTATGGAACTATCATCATTATTACCATCATCATCATCATCATCTCAGTGCCCACTAAATTATGAGATGGAAGGCACCCAGAAACAAGAAAAGCCAAGCAGAAAAGCAAGTAGAATGTCAACGATCAGTCACTGAGACAGATATACAAATTCATACATCAATTAAAACCGATTTTTTCCCTCAACATCATAAGCAAAATCCATGTGCAGTTATTTTGTTTTTATCTTTTAGATGCATTTCACAGATGCATGAGGTGCAGAGTCACTGCTTCCATTACTATGGTGAAATTGTACACAACCCTTGTCATGTACCGGTACATACATCTCTAAACACACTATATAATTTTTCTTTTTTGGCTTCCTCAGTTTAAACACATCCTTTCTCAGACGTACCTTTACTATCATCCTGTTTCCTTTATAATGGCTCCAACTTAGTGTGTGTCATTTTGGGAAGTGAAAATTAATTTTTGCAAATTTCTTTAGTGAGGGGGTTTTAAAAATATGTTATAGGAGGTGGTGAAGAATTAAAATCTGCAATTACTTCTGGGAACTGCACAACATTAAGCTTAGTAAATCTACATTTGATTAAAAACACATAAACTGCTCTCGGAAAACAATATATATCAATTCTAGCTTCTCAAAATGTCAGGTAAAGCTATGAAAATTTTAGTTTCTCTTCATAAACATATCCTAGTAAGCATAAAACATATCCTTGTAATCATATAACAACATCAGAAAGTAATGATATCAGTTTTAAAAAAATGTTTAAACAAGTTTCATGAGGTCTTGCTTTGATTCGTTCGTGGACATCAGCTGCCGACTTGTTTCTTGGCTTCTGATATAGCCCTCAGGTTTCTCATGTGCATACACCCTGCCTGCTGCCTCTGTGGCTTGTTTTACACACCACTCTATAGACAGCATTTTAGGGTCACTGTGGAACTTGCATGGGCTCGTCAATGAACTTCTTTTCTTCCGCTGTAGTCCCGTTAGACCAGTCAATCAGCTCCAACAGGGAAGAAGCACTGGGGTTGATGGAAGGTGTCTGCCTGGGTCGTACAGAAAGATCTCCCAATGTGTTATCATCTCCACCTCTCATGTCAACAATCTTTTGGACACCAGCTCTCCTCTCCTCACTGTCATCTGAGCACAAGAGTGTCTGGATTATCATTGCGCTGAATGCATACCATGCTGAGTGCTGGTTGGCTGGCAAAATGGCATCCGCTACAGCCTTCTTTTGCAGCCTAAGTAGCCGCAGCTGAAACAAGATGTGGCGTGTGCCTTCTATCCAAGAGCATTTTACTTTTATGCTGAACCAGAAGGGGTTGTACACACCAACAATGTATTCCACAATCAGTCTTAAGTTTTTAAGGGCTTTACCTTTAAGGCCATGTTTTGAAACCCATGTGTGACAAAGCCTGTTGCTGTTGTCAACCACCTTGAATGGCTCACTGGATCAGTTTCAAGAAGGGCCAGATCTGTGGGAAGTTCTCCTGTCCTTGTGGCATGTGTGATCTTATTCCCGTACACTTGATCAGCAGAGATCCTTTATGACACTGTCACTCAGTGAAATAAGGGGCTCTCCAACTGAGAGTCTGGTGAATGAAGGATCAGTTTTATGTTCTGTAGCAAATGTCCAGCATCTTGCTAATGTTACCTGTCCATTTGTTGTTAGACAGGGTCTTCCCATCCAGTGCTGTCACATTCACTTCTCCTTTCTCTGAAATCTTCATCTTAGGTGATTTCAGGCTTCAATACCACCTCAGGCTCTCCATTCACTGATCCACCTGGTGAACAAGCCTACGTTTCCTTGCATAAAAAGCCTTCTTCCTTGCATTAACGGAGAGAGAGAGAGAGAGAGAGAGATGGGTATTAAGTGGATAATGAGTGCCCCTCATACCATAATAATAATAATAATAATAGTAATAATGTACAGTTTTCTTCTTCAATACAGGTGATGGATGACTATAAACACTTTCTTGATGTAGTGTTCTAACCTAACGTGGCAACAGGACAACAACGGCTGCTACTGATGCCCACCACCACTACACTGCTAAGGCTTACTGAGTCCCTGGGGCGGGAATGAGGCGTAGGTACAAGGAGACACACCGCCTAATCTTTACACCCTGTCGCTCACCATATCAACCCCATCACCGTGTGTGTGTGTGTGTGTGTGTGTGTGTGTGTGTGTGTGTGTGTGTGTGTGCGTGTACTTACCTGCCATGACAAGGGTGTAGGTGAGGCCCAGTAACATCCACCCTTGTATAAGATGAAGGTCACTCCATATGCTGATGCACAGTACGGCACCAGGTCGTCACTGTCTATGGCCGGATCTGCCAATAATACGATAGCTTACACGGTGTCTATCATAACCTAATCCAATACAATCCAACCTAATCTTACGTGAATTATCCTCCGTAGCAGCAGGACTAAATTACACCATATGCGATGTTATCCAGAGAATTAGGACATTAGGGTGAATAAGCATCCATGGGAGTCGCGTAACAAATTCTTGCACGTCAACTAAAACTGACTGATTACATGAACATTATAGCGCCAAACGACAATGGCTACATGGCACTAAAGAGAGGTAAACAAAAGGGTAGTGGTCCTGACGTTGATGTGGTGTGGCGTTAATGTGGTGTGGCACTGATGTGGCTTGACAATGAAGTGATTTTGGCACCGAAGAAGTTGGGGGTTTAAAGTGGGTTTGTCACTGAAATGGCTTGGCTATGATGCGTCTTGGTTGGTTAGTTAAAAGGTAAGAGCTTGACTGGAAGCAGGAAGGGTGTACGTCATTGGGCGGTCCTTTAGATATCCCTGCCATGAAACTGAATATCCATCTTGATAGAATTGGAGGGAAACTAAATACCGCAAGAAACACGGAAATATCAAGAAGGGAGAATGGACTGAGGAGACGTGGAAGACAGGAAGGAGAGGAAGACGAGAGACAAAAAGGCCCCATTTAGTTGCCTCTTATGACAAGCAGGGATACTGGGGAAATATTACCTCACCCAGGGGACCCCAATGAGAACACAGTATAATAAAACACTGCCTCACTTCATCATACACAGGCAGCCATATTCCTCAGTGCAGTTGACGTCATTTCCTTCTTTCTCTTGTTTCCCTATTAACTGTTTTCCTCTCCTCTTCTTCCATTTCCTTACTATCTCTCCTTTCTTCTTCCATCCTTATTCTTCCCTCCTTACCATTCTGTTTCTTCCAACAATTCAATCATCTGCTCTCCTTAGTGATTCATGACCATCACACAATTACTCATCCTGTCTCCCCCCCCTTTTCCTTCTTCCCTCCCCCCTCCCTTCCTCTTCCTCGATCCATTTTCTCTTCACTGTCGAAGGGAAGGTCACTGACTTTCCCTTGCTCAAATCTTAAATCCAAAGTGGTTATCTGCCTTCATGACCCTTGCCTATGTAACAGATTTAGATTTATTTTAGTCAAGTAATCTCAACTATTCACAAATTCATTCTCCTCCTTCTATTGATATACACATTCAGTTACTCAGACGCTGAAGGATTACAACACAAAGCAGTACAGTCTCTTAAGCTATGAATGGCTACAGCATAGTGCATTACAAATACTAAGACTCATAAAGAGTATGTGGATGTGGTTGAGAACATTAGGAGAAATACACTGAGGTGGAGAGAATGGAGAATGAAAGACTGACTAAGAGGGTGTATGTAGGTGAGGTGGAGGGAGGGAGGGGTAGACCGAGGATGAGGTGGAGGGATGGAGCTGAGAGGTACATGAGGGAGGGGGGGGTGAGTTGGGGGAGGGTAGTCAAATGGTGGGTGACAGAGCGACTTGGAGGCGTTATGTCTGCGGCCACCCTTTGCGGGATTAGGGCGTCGGGCTATAGATAGATAGATAGATAGAGATGATATACTTACTAAACCTACAACAGAATGGAGTACAATTACACAATCATAAACTACAATACAACTGCTCAGACTGTGAAAGGCTATGGTACGAATCACACACCTAGACTTCTTTCTGTCATTCCCTCCTCTCTCCCACGCTCCTTTCAGTTCAGTTCCTTTTACTCATTCTATTTCCTTCATCTTTTCCTCTCCTTCCTTTCTTACTTTCCTTCTCCCTTTCTTTCCTCCATTCCATTAATATATTCCTGCTGTCTACTAAATTTCCTCCTCCTCCTTTTTCCCTTCTACGCTTCATTCTTCTCTTCTTTTCTTTTCCCTTTTTCATTCATTTTTTCCTTCTGCCTGCTCATTCTATTCCTTTTCCCTTCCCCTCTTCCTCCCTTCCCTCTTTTCATTTTCCTACTACTGTCAACGCATTCACCATCTTCTACTCAACAATACAGTAAATATTCAGGCTCCTAAAGACTACCTTGGTTCATCATACAAACGAAGCCATACTCGTTGGTGCAGCTCACATCATCCCAGCGACCTGTTGTGTACCTCACCTGCACACACTCTTCCTGTAAAAAACGTGTATTACCATCACTGTTATCATAATGCTCATCATAAAAATACTAAGATGGATTAGGAAGGTTGGCAAATGAGTTATAATTATCGGGAAGAAATCAGACTGGATGAATGTTAAAAGCAGTGTCAGGTTCAGTTTTGGGTCCTATAATAATTCAAATATACTAATTCAAATAAACGATACTTATATATCTTTAACGAAAGTTTGTTTAGCATAACATCCAAGGTCGCTGACGATACAAAAATCGGTAACACAATGGATATCCCTGAACAAAGACTGATGATTCAAAAAGATCTTAATAAACTGTTCCGTTAGGCTCAAACATGACAAATGGACAAGTGCAAAGTTCTACACATAGGGAGTAAACAGAAAAAGTATGAACAGCAGTCAACTCACGATTTTAACAAAGATGAGCTTTGAAAATTCTAAAAACAACAACTGATTTTAAAGCCCAGGTGACAGTGCATTGAAAAACTAAACAAAGCGAACATACTGTACAAGCTGCCTTTATATACAGAACTGTCGAATGCAGATCAGAGAAAATAATCCATTCCTTGTATAACTGCTTAGTGCACACGCTTCCGAAGCACTGTGTTCAATTCTGGTCACCCTATTACAAGAAATATACGGAGAAATTAGAGAGAGTACAGCGAAGACTAACAAAAGTGATCCCCAGACTAAGGAACCAACTGCACAAGAAATTGTTACAAGCGGGAAAGTTATTTAATTTTAAAATGTTCAGACTACGAGGGAGTCTAATTCAGGTGTACAAAATTTTTAAATAACGTGGCAAATGGCAGTTGGTAAGTACGTCACAATGCATCGGTGGAATTACACTAGATCTATCTATCTATCTATTGCCAGACGCCATAATCCCATAAGGGGTGGCCATTTGACTTTGAGTTAGTTGTTTTACGGGGAGGGGCACTAACCCTCCACCAACCCACTTGTTGACACGTAGGGAGCACGTATGGTTTGGTGATATGGTTACCACCCAGCGTTGTAAATGGTTTCTTGGCTTACAGGAAACCATTTGGCTTGTCACTCAATGTAAAGCCACCTGTAAAGGAAAGAAAAGCAATAAGAAGTGACAGGAAAGATGGGAGAAATAGGAAGAGAGGAGGGCAGGCACAGAAAAAGAATGATAAAGGCTAAGGTCATAGTTCATCCTCAAAGCTGCTCTCTTCCTCCTCCACACACCACCCACACACCATAGACGTCATTGCTGCTGTCTTGATCACCTTCAGTACGATGATTCTTTATGTCATTCATCGTCACCATGGGATCTTATTCAGCTTAGGGCAAGGTTTTTGTACTGAAATTATTAGGCCCATTCTCCACTAATGTTTTCAGGACAACGAGACATCTTTATGGCTTTTTTTTTTTTAATGCAAGAAAGATGGAACCAAAGGCCAGGAGCCAGCAAGATTGTTCCCTCCAAGAAAAAACAAAAACGAGGTAACAGAGCCAAATTCACGATCCGTTCACCCCCAGATGATTACAGATAACTTCAAGTAAGCCCGTAGTACCAAAGGGAGTAGGAAGCATGAATTACAGAACAGTAAAGCAATAAGAGATAATCATTTGTTTTTAAAATCCAGAAATAACTCATATTGTTGGGTCAGGCAAGTGATCTTCCTTCCCCCTGGCGCCTCAGCCCACTTGACCACAAGGCATCTAATTCCCTAACCCTCGTCTCTTCACTCACCATGGCCTCAATCCAGTAGTTCTCCTCGTGGGAATGTATGGATGCCAGCTCGCCGCCCTCCTCGCAACACAGTAGATGAGCCTGCCACCAGCTCTGCGGCGCCTCATGCAACTCAGACACAAACTTGTAGCAGTTGTCTTCGTACAAGGTCCAGGAGTCGACGTCCGAGCATTGTGTGATGGGTGGCTTTGTTGGTGAGGCTGCCGTGGTGTGCATGGTGCCTGGAAGGATGAAATAGTTTTTAGTAATACTGGTCTTTGTAACTGGCTTCATGACTTACAGCAGGAACTACCAATAAATAGTCAACAGAACGTCATCTCTGGGACCGGTGACAGTTGGGTTCCTCAGTGATTTATGCGGGACCAGTATATTTCATTATCTATACTGAATAACCCCGATATGGGCTAAACAAGCAGTGCACACGCCCAATTTTGCAAAAAGAGTCAGGTACAGGTGAAGTACTGAATTACAAAATAATGCCTACTGCAGGACGTTGAAATATTCACTAAATGATCATTAGGCAGAAATAAATATGCTCTTTTATGTCACTAAGTTACATACTGAAAACAGTGACCAAAATCAAGGAGTTTTAGTATGATACAAAACGTACCATAAAAAACACACTATAGCCCACTCAGGTCAAGCTTCATATCACTTACAATTTTCAAACTGGTACAGTAAGACTACCAAAACAAGTGGGATGCTACACTTCATAATAACAGAGATTTGCAGTTACTTCTTGTGCCTTCAAAGAAACCTTGGAAACAGCATACCAAATCTTGTCATATGTATGTAATCTGCGTTGAGATCCATGTGCTCGCTTTCCCCAATTTCTGATCTTCTTTATTTTGGGGAACGTGCCTGACCTCTCAAGAATTACTGGGGGAGCCAGGCTTCTCAAATATTGCATTATGGTCCACTGTGCAACATGTACTAAGATATCACAAAGTATCTGCCCTGCTTCCCCTATTTTGTATGCTTTATAAATTCCGCATGAGGCGAACCCCCCTAAAAATAATGGTAGAAAATTTAATGTAGTGGAAGATACTACCATGGACCAACACGAACTGAGCTGAGATGCCTCGCCAAAATCCATCTGCTCACAACCCCTTATTTCTGGTCATTTTTATTATTAGGTGAGGGTTGACCCCCAAGAATTGCTGGGGGTGTCATGCTCCCCAAATCTTGCACAATGGAAAAGAGTCCATTGTCTGGACGTATTGTTGTTTGGAACAATCTCTTGCACGAAGGATATCACTGGGATTAATTCAGACTCTGACAAATGCCAAATAGATTTTTTTTCTCTCTCACAGCTGAGTGGATAACATTCATGGTGAATGAGTTAGAAACAATCTCCATTAACCCATTCACTATGATGATGTCATTGCTGCACCCAGGATACTCTCATAAATATCTACGTCCAACTGTATACACCACACCACACTACATGCACATTATACATCACAACCTCTAATCCATCCCCTCTTGAACAATGGCAGCTGCAATATTAAGAGCAAATGCTGTGGTGCCTCACACTGCCACCACCTGCAGGATAGGGCTGGTGACACAGGGCTCTCCTGGTCACCATCAAACGACTGTGCCACAAACCATGCTCGTCAGGGGAGAAGTGCAGATTCGGCCTTGAATTTTACTGACATCCGTGGTCTTAGTATCAATCTGAATTCTGTTCACATCTTCCTTGAATCCATATCTCTACCTGCCATATACCACACACAAGCCCAAGTCTCTCCCTCTACTGACTTAAGCTAATACAGTTTTCCTGGTTACCATCTCCTCACTAACTTTTGCAACAAGGTAGACACTTGTTGCTATAGTAAATCTGAATATTCAATTGACACTGTCATCACTTCTTATTTTGATTACTCATTGTTCAAACTAATTCACAGTAATATAATCAAATATATCTGTACAGTTTATCGTTCCCCCAATGCCTCACCAGAACCCAGTATATTTGACTCCATATCCACACAGATTAACCTTACCCTTACTGCATTACAACAACTGAAAGAGACTCAGAACAAAGCAAGAAGAATAATTCATAACTCAGTAATTACAAATGAACTACCTCCCCTACAGGTAAGACGGCATTATTTTACAGATACTTTTATGGCAAATGCATAGGTGAAGTTGCATCGTAGAGGGTGTGGCCGGAGACGTGTTTATGTGCTGGGAATTATAAACCTGTAGAATGTCTGGGCTAAGGATTTTATCAATTTAATCACTGGACACAGAACAAGATTTTGCCATGTTCTTGAAAATCCCCGTAAGATATCAGAAGCTTGTTGAACATACGAGTATTATGATCAGTTATATATGGTCTGCCCTTTCCTCTCCTCCAACCTTCTTTCCTTCCATCCTCTTCTGTCTTTCTTTCCTTCATTCTTTCCTCGTCCTTCTGCCTACGGGTGACTTTACACTCCCTCTTCTGTCTTTCTTTCCTTCATTCTTTCCTCTTCCTTCTGCCTGTGGGTGACTCTACACTGAGTGACAAGCCAAATGGTTTCCTGTACATCAGGAAACCATTTACTACGCTGGGTGGTAACCATATACTGTAACTAAATGTTGGCACCTGGTTATTTAGTGGGTAATTATTGCGCTCCAGTTGGATTGAGCCGGTGAAGGTTTATATCCAAGGGGTGGTTGGGGTTGATTGCTCATGTAATGCCACTCAGGGATGAGTGAGGCTGGTCACTCTCATCTTAAATGCCGGGACCAACCGCCTAGCCCCGGGCTCCTACGCTCCTCATGGGGCAACGTGTTAAGTACTTAAGTGATGATGATAATGAAGCTGTTTTATCAATAATTATCTATGTTTGGAACCACAAGCAACTGTGTGTTAATGTACAAACACCCGGGTGCAATAGTTATCCAAGCAGAGTGTGCACGTAAAAAGTTGTGTGTACAGCCTCTAATCAAATGAGTTTAAATCTATCTATCTACCTACCTATCTTTCTGTCTATCTATCTATCTATCTATGTCTGTCTATCTATCTATCTACCTATCTCCATTTGTCTATCTATCTATCTACTACCTATTCATCTATCTGTCTGTCTATCTCTACCTATCTAGCTGTCTGTCCATCTATCTATTTTTCTATCTATCTATCTGTGTATCTATCTATCGGCTTACCTTCCTTGGCCTCACAGATGATGGGTAGGTTGGCTTCACAGTACAAAAGAGAAAACTTGAGGGAGAACACATTAGCTGAGCCACACTCCTTCCTGCCGTCCTCAGCGTCGGGCTGGTTCAGGTCCCAGTCTATGAAGGTGAAGGGAGTGCCGTCCGTCCACTCGTACCCTTGAACATCACATCATCGTGTTATACAAATTGAAAAAGGCGAAAAGATGAAGTAGGCAGCAATTCCCCCGTATCCCATTTTGGTGTATGGTGAAATTATGCATGATCAGTCAACCCACATTTATATAATAGTTGGCATGTCGGGTTTGAGAAGAATTTTGAAGATCTGAATGATAACTGAAGGAATGGATGGTTTATTACACTGCACAGTCCATTAACAGAGTCCTGCCTCCATGACCTGTTTCTCTGTCTGCATCATACCCACCCCATACAATAGTGAGTTCGGATTCATGATGATGATGATGATGATGATGTGGTGGTGGTGGTGGTGGTGGTGGTGGTGGTGGTGGTGGTGGTGGTGGTGGTGGTGGTGATGATGATGATGATGTCTCAAGATGGTGCGATGTGTGTCATAATTATTTTGGTCAGTGTTGCAGAGGAGTGAATACACGGACAGACACGGGAAACTCTCTCTCTCTCTCTCTCTCTGTGTCTCTGTCTGTCTGTCTGTAGTTTAATACAGGATGTGCCAGAGTGGACTGCTAAAGGAAGAAGAGGTAGAGGTAGGCCGAGGGAAACATGGTTGAGGACAATGAAAAAAGAAACAGGAGAGGAGTGTTGGTGGGACCTGAAGGAGATGGCAAGAGACAAATATTGGTGGAGAGAGTTCATTGAGGCCCTATGCATCTCGTGGGGTGCCACAGGAAATGATTGATTGATTGATTGATTAGTAAGAGATGTACTGGAAAGGCCCACACATCAAAACCATCCTCTCACACCCGAGACGAAAGTGTTGATACTATTAAGGTTCCTTGCAACTGGAAAAATGCAGCAGTGTAACTGTGATGACTTTGGACCATCGCAGCCATCAGTGAGCAATGTAGAGGAATTAAAGAAAAGCAAGTAAGTTTAAGAGAAGTGACAAACAAAATAGACCCAGAAATTATAGTACTTAATGAAACGTTCTTCAGAAGAGGAGAAGTGGTGAAGTTAGAAGGATATAAAGCATATAATAATAACAGAGAAAATAAGGTGGGTGGAGGAATAGAAATTATGGTCAAAATAAATTCACAGTTAAACACAGTAAAAATCAGTGAGGAAACAGAAGATATAGAAGAAATGACAGTAAGAATAGAAACCAGAAAAAGAGCACTGAATGTAATTAGTGTATATGGAAAAACAGAAGGAAGGGTGACAAACAATAAAATTAGGGAACAGTTTCAGTATCTCAAAGAACACATTAGAAACATAGAAAAAGTGGGTGAAGATTATATAATAATTGGAGACAAACGCAAAAATAGGAAATCAGGATGATGGTATAGTTGGAAATAATGTAGGGAAAAATGAAGCAGGCAAAGCACTGATTCAAATGGTAGAAAATGTTAAAGGTGTAATTGTAAATGGAACAGAAAAATGTAAAGGTAAATGGACAAGAGTAAACACGAGAAATAAGGAGGAAAAATCTATATTAGATTATGTGATAACTAATAGGAGTGTATACGAGGACATAATAGATATGAATATAGATGAGGAAGGAATGTATAAGCTAACGAAATACAAAAACAAAGAAGTTAAAGAAACAGATCATAATACAATATTAATAGCAATGGATGATAAAATGAAAGAAGTAAGGAATGACTATGTAAAACAGTGGTACTTTAAAAAAGAAGGAGGATGGGAAAAGTTTAAAGAAATGACAGAGAAAAATGAAATTTTTGAGAGGATGTGGAAAAAAGTAAACTTCCAAGAACAAAGTATTGAAACTGAGTGGAATAAGTGGAAGGAAGTAGTGTATAATATACTGGATAAAGCATTTGGGAAAATAAGAATGTCAAAAAGGGTTAAACCAGGAATAGATAAAAGGGTGAAGATATTAATGGAAAGAAAAAGGAAGATAAGGAAACAAATAAGAAAAGAGAATGATAAAACCAGAAAAGCAAACTTTATAACAGAAAGAAAAGAGATTGAGCAAAATATATAAATGAAAATGAGGAAAGAAGAATAGAAGAAATTAGTAATCAGCTTAATGATAAAAGAAATACTAGTGATACGCTGTGGAAGCTAAGGAGAAGACTTAACAAGAAACCCCAGTGGCAGTATGTAGTAAGAGATAAAGATGGAAGTGATATAAGAAACCCAGAAAAGATAAAAGAAAGAGTTACAGAATACTATACAGAGATATACAAAACAAATGACTTAACAAAAGGATATGAGGAATACACAGAATGCTTAGAGAGTATGATCAGAGAATGTTGGATGTATGAAAACAAGGAAGAGGAAAAATTAAGTGAGGAAGAGGTGAAAATGGTAATAACTAAGTTAAAGACTGGTAAAGCAACTGGCCCAGATAAAATTAGCAATGAAATGATTAAAAGATGTGGGAAAAGTATGAAAGATTCAATAATAAGAATGATGATGAAAATATATGATAGAGAAATAATACCAAATGAATGGCACAAGGCATACATAAAAAATATATATAAGGGAAAAGGTAACAAGAAAGATTTAAACAATTATAGAGGACTGATACTGAACTCACACCTGATGAAAATGATGGAGAAAATAATAGAAATGAAGGAGACAGAAAAGCTGGAGAATATGAGTGATTACCAGTGCGGGGCAAGGAAAGGAAAATCAGTAAGGGAACATCATTTTTTTATAAGATATATTATTGAAGAAGCACAACAGAAAAAGAAAGAAATAACAGCAGTATATTTTGATGTATCAAAGTGTTTTGACCAAATGGTATTAAAGGAAGTAATGAAGGAGCTATGGCTAAAGGGAATAAAGGGTAAAAACTGGAGAATGATATATGAAATTAATATGAAGAATGAATTGAGACCTATGACAGAAATTGGGGAATGTAAAGGAGTGTATGTACAGGAGATGATAAGACAGGGATCAGTGCTAGGGGCCAAAATAAGTTCAATAACTATGGATTCACTAAGCAGAATGATGAGAGAAAAAGAAAGTAATTGGAAAATAGGAAATGTAAGGATAAGCCCATTAATATTTCAAGATGATATCATGGCAATAGAGGAAAATTACAAAATACAGGATACAATAAACACAATTGAAGTATTTCTAAAATTAAAAAGACTAGAAATTAATGAACATAAAACAAAGCAACCAGCATTAGTAGGCAAGGGAAAAACAGTAAAAATAAATGGTAAAGAAATTGTAAGAACACA
Source organism: Coenobita brevimanus (assembly GCF_032717465.1). Taxonomy (NCBI): domain Eukaryota; kingdom Metazoa; phylum Arthropoda; class Malacostraca; order Decapoda; family Coenobitidae; genus Coenobita; species Coenobita brevimanus. The sequence goes on along the minus strand of NW_027642675.1, from coordinate 457,574 downwards.
AAGTCATAAGTACCTGGGAAGAATGATACAAGAAAAAGGGAAACAGAATATTAAAGTGGAAAATATGATAAATAAAGCAAGGGTAGCGGCAAATGAATGTATTAACATCATAAATAGAAAAGAACTGAAAAAAAGTAGAATTAAAATTGGACTAAAAATATTTAATACTTGTGTATTACCGATAATGTTGTTTGGAGGGGAAAGTGGGAAAACATTAAGAGAAAAAGAAAAGAAAGCTGTAAATAATGTTGAGACTCAGTACTTAACAAAATTAATCAAAGTACCAAGGACAACACCGAAATGTGCTTTATTATATGAAACACAGGAAGTAAAAATAGAACACAAAATTAATCAAAGAAAACTTGAATATTACATTGAACTCAAGAATAGGGAAGAAGACGCTGTTGAAGTAAAGATGATAAAACAGTGTGAAGATTTTGAAAGAGAGTACGTGAGAGAAATAAAAGACATTAAAGAAAAGTACAGCATACCTGAAGACTTAGAAACAGTAGAAGAGAGAGTGGCAAAAAGGGTAATAAAAGAAAAAATAATGACAAAAAATAAAGAAGAAATTTGTGAAGACATGAGAAAAGGGAGTAAGACAAAGGAATCAGTGGAACAAGAAATAGACCTACAGAGATACCAAGAGGAAATAGAGTTTGAAAGAGCAAAGATTATATTTTTGATGTGAACCAGAATGCTAGAAGTGAAGGAAAATTATAAGAAAAAGTATGAGCCTAACCTTATATGTGACATGTGCCAAGAAGAGAATGAAAATCAGCATCATTTATTTATATGTGAAGCATACGAAGATTTAACAAGAGAAATTAAAGGAAAAGAATCAATAACAGAAATACTAAAACAAAATGAATTACAGGTTGTAGCAAATACAGTGGGCAGAATAATGAAACGAAGAGAAGTATTTATGAATATAAGGAGCAACATAGAAATGAACAATAGAGACTGAGAAAAAATAAATAAATAAATAAATAAGCCATCTTGTTTAAAGACAAGAACTCCCAGATGGGAGTACGGTAGGCGCCAACAACAACAACAACATAATTCCTGTAGGGGTGACCCAAATCTGTCAACCCAAGACATATCCCACACGGTCAGCTACATCTTCAGTTACTCACAGCTCTGTCATTATACACTCACCTGCAGCGTTTTGGTTGGCAGAGAAGATGCCAGGGCAGGCTGGGTGGCCAATACACACATAATATATCGTCATTTAATCTTAAATACCACAATACACAATCAAAATACACTTTACACTTCAACATTGGCACCAAACCCACAGCAGCAAAATACCGGCTGAATCGGGAATCTTGCCTTCGGGACAAACTCGTAATTTTACCGATTTTTCACTAAAAATTACATTCAAATATGACTTTTGACATACCACAATTATCACTGTATTCACACGTGTCTGTTTCATAAATTTAACAAAAAAAAAAAATGTTTTTCAGTCATAACTATACAGGTATTGTTTTTCATTACATTTTGGTAATATAGTTCTCATACTTATTTCTTGCCTAATTTTTTCAAGAGTACGTTTCTATACATCAATATCTATACGGAAATGTTAAAAAACTAATCGATATAAGAGAACTTAAATAAAACACAGAGGTTGAGAATAGAAGAGTTGACCCGCGAGATTTAAAATCCTCTCTCTCTCTCTCTCTCTCTCTCTCTCTCTCTCTCTCTCTGCCACTATATACACTGTATAGGCTATAGTTATGTACCATAACTGTTCTATACTGGACAAGACAGTCATGATAATAAGTCTCTCTCTCTCTCTCTCTCTCTCTCTCTCTCTCTCTGACCAATTACTCATCCCTTAGCAGTGTTCCATGAGCAATAAAACCTAAGCACCTCTTGGCATCTAAAAATAATCTGAAGGTAATGACGCTCGTGCATTACATCAGCATAGAACATGTAAACCCATCACTGATTTCCTTGTAAAGAATTGTTCCATAAAGAGGAAAGTAGGTATGTGTGACACGCTATACTACTACAACTACTGCTATTACCACTATCTATATATCTATAGTCAGGCGCCATAATCCTGTACGGGGTGGCCGTTTGCTTTTGAGTTAGTTGTTTTATGGTGAGGGGCATTAACCCTCCGCCAACCCACTTGCTGACACGTAGGGAACAAGTATGGGTTGGTTATATGGTTACCACCCAGCGTTGCAAATGGTTTCCTGGCTTACAGGAAACCATTAGGCTTGTCACTCAATGTAAAGCCACCTGAAAAGGAAAGAAGAGTAATAAAAAGTGACAGGAAAGATGGGAGAAACAAGAAGAGACGAGGGAAGACAGAATATGAATGATAAAGATGAAGAAGTAGGGAGCACTACATCAAGTGAGTGGATGCATAAGAAATAGGAAGAGAGGAGGGCAGACACAGAAAGAGAATGATAAATGTGAAGAAAGTAGGCAGCACTACATCAAGTGAGTGGATGATGGTGAGAAATAGGAAGAGAGGAGGGCAGACACACAAAAAGCATGATAAAGGCGAAGGAAGTAGGCTGCACTACATCAAGTGAGTGGATGATAGTCGTCACCACCAAACACATCACAAAGAAGTGCTATGGAAGAGATATAGAGCCTTTTTTTTTTTTTTTTTTTTTTTTTTTTTACAGGAGATGAACACCAGAATGTGCTAGTCATGAAGAAGTGCTATGGAAAGGATCTAGAGCTGAAATAATTGAGGTAGGAATGAGTCTCCTTGGTTACTAGACAAAGAACCGTAACCCCTTCCAGATTAGTTGATGGCCAGGTGTAGTCAGATTGGAGGGTAGATTTGACTAGTAACCAAGGAGACTCCTGCCTGCCCCACAACTTAACCTTTGAATTGAAAAACACACATTTAATTCAAACTTTAATTTAGTTTTAAGGTATATTTGGTGGCCTAGTGGGTTTAGGCTGTCAGTTTTGGCTATACTTCCTGCACTTCTTCATGACTAGCATTTTTCTACCTATGGCTGGTGGTTTAATGGGTTTAGGCTGTCGGTTTTGGCTCGGTAGGGGTGGTTGGGGATTGCTATACTCCTTGCACTTCTTCATGACTAGCATTTTTCTGCTTATAGTTGGTGGTTAAGTGGGTTTAGGTTGTCAGTTTTGGCTATATACCCTTCACTTCTTCGTGACTATAATTTTCTGCACACATCAGGTGTTGCAGTGGAGTTAGGCTGTTAATTTAGGCCCAGTTAGGGTTCTGAGGGTGGTATGGGACTGTTATACTCCCCTGCACTTCTTCGTGACTAGCATTTTTCTACCTATGTCTGGTGGTCTAGTGGGTTTAGGCTGTCAATTTTGGCTATACTCCATGCACTTCTTCGTGACTAGCATTTTCCTACCTATGGCAGGTGGTTTAGTGGGTTTAGGCTGTCAACTACTGAGAATAGTTCACTTAATATTCCCCTGCACTTCTTCATGACTAGTATTTTTCTGCTTATGGCTGGTGGCTTAGTGGGTTTAGGCTGCCAATTATAGCTATACTTCCTGCACTTCTTCGTGACTATTTTTCTGTATACATCAGGTGGTGCAGTGGGTTTAGGCTGTTAATTTAGGCCCAGTTAGGGTTCTGAGCGGTGGTATGGGACTGTCATACTCCCCTGCACTTCTTCGTGACTAGTTTTTCACATAATTGGTGGTTTAGTGGGTTCAGCCGCCCCAGTTTTGCTCCAATGAGAGGGCCACAAGATCATATTGTCTTCACTGACTGGAATAATGAGTCTCCTTGGTTACTATTCAAATATCTGCTGTTATTATCTGATAGAACTGCATGATTGAGTCTCCTTGGTTACTATTCCCATATCTATTGTTTTTAACCAATAGAACTGGGAAAAAAGCTAAATTCTATCTATCTATCTATCTATTGCCAGACGCCATATTCCCCTAAGGGGTGGCCACTTGACTTTGAGTTATTTGTTTTACGGGGAGGGGCACTAACCCTCCACCAACCCACTTGTTGACACACAGGGAGCACGTATGGTTTGGTTATATGGTTACCACCCAGCGTTGTAAATGGTTTCTTGGCTTGTAGGAAACCATTTGGCTTGTCACTCAATGTAAAGCCACCTGTAAGGGAAGGAAAAGCAATAAGAAGTGACAGGAAAGATGGGAGACATAGGAAGAGAGGAGGACAGGCACAGAAAAAGAATGATAAAGGCTAAGGAAGAAGTAAGAAGCACTACATCAAGTGAGTGGATGATGGTCGCCACCACCTACCACAAAAAGTTAAATTACTGAAGAATAATATGAAAAAAGCAGTGTTATCCCCTGGATCATGGGTCTCCTTGGTTACTATTCAAATATTTACTATTTTTGTCTGATGGAGCTGGATTATAATAAGTCTCCTTGGTTACTATTTGCATATATTGTTTTCATGTGACGGAACTGGGCAAGACGTAGAATTAATAGGTGTATCATACAAAGAAAGGGTTATTATTTGACAAAACTGGGTGAAAATGAGTCTCCTTGGTTACTAGTCATATATTTATTGGTTTCACCGGATGGGAGTGGGCAAGAAATTTAATTACGAAGAGACATCATAGAAAAAAAAAAATAGGTTGTCATCGTATGGGACTGGACCAGAATATGACATTTAAACCATCAATTATTAGCGAGAGACTAACGAGGAGAGTGTGTGTGAGTGAGGTGGAGGGGGGAAAGGGAGAGGGAGGCCAAGGATGAGGTGGAGGGATGGAGTGGGGAGGTATATGAGAAAGAGTGTGTGTGCTGGAAGTAAGGCAGTGAAATGGCGGGGGACAGGACGACACGGAGGCGACTTGTTTGTGGCCACCCCTAACGGGACTGAGGCGTCTGGCAATAGATAGAAAGTGGGAGAAAATTGTAGTGAAGTGCTTGAATACAAGGTGTGTCCAAAAAGAGATCAAACTTTTTAAACAGTGCATCACCCAGCCGCCGTACCGTGACTAATGGGAGTGCAATGTGGCGGCAACTTTGAACTTTAGTCTAACACTTGCCGCACCACACCATATCACTTATCGAGATGGACGTACCTGAGTGAATGTGTGTTTAGTGCAATTGGCCATTTGTTGCAAGGTGAACACCGAAGGGCCTTGAAGAACAACGTGTTGGTGTGAAATCTGTTTCCGATATGGGCAAAACTTTTAGAGACTTTTCAGATGTTGCAGCAGGCTTATGGGGAGAATTGTTTGAGCCATATGCAATGTCACAAGTGACTCTAGCGATGCAAATCAGGAAGAACATCCACCACAGACGATCCCTAATCTGGACGACACTCCACATCAAGAGACGACAATCGCCTAGAGAATGTGCGTGCTGTGATCCGTCACCTGACTGTCTGTGATGTTTCCGAAGAAGCAGACACCTGTAAAAGTGCGTGTGTGAAGTTTCCCAAGAAGTAGGCACCTGTAAAAGTTGGTGCCATATGATTTTAATAAAAATAAAAAGAAAAACCTGAAGATGCGTAATGTTGCTGCAAAATTTGTGCCTTGTCTGCTGACAGATGAGCAAAACGAGAACTGCGTCACGGACAGTCAGGAGCTGCTTGATTGTTCGAATGCAGGTGAAAACTTTGTGAAAAATATCATAACAGGAGATGAAATGTGGGTGTACTGCTGCGATGTTAGAAAGGCACCATCTCTCCGACATCCCTCCTTCCTTCTCTCTCTCTCTCATATTAATCAGTGTATCACAAACGCATTAGCCTCTTGTTAAATTGGTGTAAAACTTTCACATTATTTCCAATATTAGGTTTATCAAGTGCGAACCATAATGAAAAATAAAACACTGGATGAAAAATACACGTTCTTCATCTTACCCAACGTTCACCTCTGGATACTTATCGTTCATCTCTGCAGCTGGCCTTCCTCTTTGTTCATATTTTCCATCACATTGCCCTGAGGCTGGTTTTATCATTCAGTTCTCATATCACTAAGTTTGTACCTTTTTTACTATGAATTTTGAAACAGACGATGACATCCCCCTCCTCTCTCCCTACCACAGCCCCCCCTCCCGTTCCTCTCCCCCCAACAAAAGCCCCCCCCTCCCTATTCTTCCATAAGCCGTGTGTGAACAAGTGCGGTTGCTTAGTGTGATCATATATTGCATTTTAGTAATCCTTATCACTTTTTCGTAACAAACTTATTTTGTCATAATTAAATATAACTAAAAACTATACATAACTGAACGGTGAAAAGTGGCTCATAGATTGTAATTAGTGGTGCTTTAAATTGGATCGGTGGCAACTTCAGGTGAGGTGGTGCGTCGTGCATGTGTGCAGCATCAGGTGTACCAATACTTCAGATGCACTCACAGATCGACGGGTGATATTGTCTCATTTTATTTCCTACGATTAGTTGTCTAGGCATGCGAAACTCTTAGAAACACTTTATGTTAAGCCAGAGATGCTGACATATTAGCTAGTACCCTGTGTGGTTGTGTTTGATGCTGATGGATTATGTAGCAAGTGGTGTGTGGCAGGTGGGTTAGTGACGCGTTGACACAGCACGGTTGGCACACCTGCCCTGCCCAGCACCTGCCACCTGCCCTGCTGCCACACACTTGCCACCACTTTTTTTCCTAAGAAGCATCGCAGCAGGAAGTCATCTTTATTTTTGTGTGTGATTTGGTCTCAGCGTGATCTTCGAGGACACGAGTGGCTGTGGACGCTGATGGCCTGGCGCTGGTGTGGGTGTCAAGGTGTGGGGGAGACAGGAGGCCAGGCTGAGGTGCTACAAGACGCGAGGTGCACTGCCCCGCCACCACGACGCCACCGGCAAGGTCAGCCATTTGGATCTTCGTCCTCCAGTTTGTGAGAGCATGCGTTTTGATAATTACCTTTTACCGTAGCTTCCTTGCCTGTTTAAACTCATTGATTTCTCAGTGTGGTAATTACCTTTTTTTGAATGCAAGAAAGAAGGAACCAAAGGGGAAGAGCCTGCAAATCATGCCTTCCAAGAAAAAACAAAAACAAAAACAAATTCAAGATCCATTCATTTCGAGATGCCTGGACGCACTGCGTTTGAAAGACTGGAGATCATAGGAAGTAGGAAATACAGAGGGAGACAGTTCCTGAGTTGACCTGTTGCATACATGAAGGACTGGGAGTAACGGTCAACTTTTGCATTAGAGAGGTGGACAGAAAAGGGTTTAGGATAATTACGTACCTCTTACCGTAACTTCCTTGTCTGTTTAAACTCGTTGCTTTCTGAATGTGTGTAATTATTTGGATGTCATAAAGAGTAGGGAAGGTATTATTATCATTGTATAGTTATTTAAAGCTTCAATGACAGTAGTTAACGCTTACCTACCTGCCAGCTTGGGTCGTGCATTTTTTAAACGTAAAGAGATGATTAGCTGGATATTATTCGTTATTTCTTCTTTCCCCTTCCTCATATTCCTCTTCCTCGTCCTCGTCTTCTTCCTCTTCCTCTTTTCTTCTCCCTCACCCCTTCCTCTTCTTCCTCCTCCTCTACCCGTTTTCCTCGCCTTTATCTTCTTCCTCTTCTCCCTCTTCCATTTCCTCCTTCCCCTCTTCTCCCTCTTTCTCTTCCCATTTCGCTTCCTCTTCTTTTTCCTCTTGTTTCTCCTCTTCCGCTTCCTCTTCTTTTTCCTCGCTCATTCTGTTCCTCTTCTCCCTCTTCCTCATCCTTTTCCTCTTCCACCTCCTCTTCTCCATCTTTCTCTTCCCTCTCCCTTTCTTCCTGTTCCTCGTCTTCCTCTTTCTCTTCTTCCTCGTCCCCTTGTTCTTCCTCTTCCTCTTCCTCTTCATCCTCTTCTTGTTCTTCCTCTTCCTCCTCTTACCCCTCCTTCCTCTTTTCTTCCTCGTACTTTTTCCCTCCTCTTTTTGCCTCTTCTTCCTCCTCTTCCTCTTTTTCCTCTTCCTCTTCCTCTTGTTTCCTCTTTTTCCTCTTCCTCTTCCTCCTCTTCTCCCTCCATTTCTCTGTCCTTCCTCCTCCTCCTTTTTCCTCTTCCTCTTCCTCTATTCTTCTTCCTCCTCCTCTTCTCCCTCCATTTCTCTGTCCTTCCTCCTCCTCCTTTTTCCTCTTCCTCTTCCTCTATTCTTCTTCCTCCTCCTCTTCTTCTTCCTCTTCTTTTCTTCCTTTTCTTCCCTCTTCTTCCTCCTCTTCTTCTTCTTCCTCTTCCTAATCTTCTTCCTCCTCTTCCTGACCTTCTCCCTCTTCCTGTTCTTCGTCCTCTTTTCTCTCTCCTTTCTTCCTTCTTCTCTCTCCTTCCTTCCTTCTTCTCTCTCCTTCCTTCCTTCTTTTCTCTCTCCTTCCTTCCTTCTTCTCTCTCCTTCCTTCCTTCTTTTCTCTCTCCTTCCTTCCTTCTTCTCTCTCCTTTCTTCCTTCTTCTCTCTCCTTTCTTCCTTCTTCTCTCCTTCCTTCTTCCTTCTCTCTCCTTTCTTCCTTCTCTCTCCTTCCTTTCTTCTTTTCTCTCTCCTTCGTTCCTTCTTCTCTCTCCTTCGTTCCTTCTTCTCTCTCCTTCCTTCCTTTTCTCTCCTTCCTTCCTTCTTTTCTCCTTCCTTCCTTCTTCTCTCTCCTTTCTTCCATCTCTCTCCTTCCTCCTCCTCCTCCTCCTCTTCCTTCCTCCTCCTCCTCCTCCTCCTTCCTCCTTCTCCTCCTCCTCCTCCTTACTTCTTCATCTACTGCCTTTGTTTTCTTCTCTTCAATTCTACTTCTGTTTCTCCCTCGTCTACCTCTACTTCCACTTCTACTTCTAAGTGTACTACAGCCTCTATTTGTACTACTAATTGTACTACTACCTCTATTTGTACTACTTGTAATTGTACTACTACCTCTATTTGTACTACTAATTGTACTACTACATCTATTTGTACTACTTGTAATTGTACTACTACCTGTATTTGTACTACTACCTCTATTTGTACTACTAAATGTACTACTACCTCTATTTGTACTACTTGTAATTGTACTACTACCTCTATTTGTACTACTAATTGTACTACTACATCTATTTGTACTACTTGTAATTGTACTACTACCTGTATTTGTACTACTACCTCTATTTGTACTACTAATTGTACTACTACCTCTATTTGTACTACTTGTAATTGTACTACTACCTCTATTTGTACTACTAATTGTACTACTACATCTATTTGTACTACTTGTAATTGTACTACTACCTGTATTTGTACTACTACCTCTATTTGTACTACTAATTGTACTACTACCTCTATTTGTACTACTTGTAATTGTACTACTACCTGTATTTGTACTACTACATCTATTTGTACTACTTGTAATTGTACTACTACCTCTATTTGTACTACTAATTGTACTACTACCTCTATTTGTACTACTAATTGTACTACTACCTCTATTTGTACTACTTGTAATTGTACTACTACCTCTATTTGTACTACTAATTGTACTACTACCTCTATTTGTACTACTTGTAATTGTACTACTACCTCTATTTGTACTTCTAATTGTACTACTACCTCTATTTGTACTACTTGTAATTGTACTACTACCTGTATTTGTACTACTTGTAATTGTACTACTACCTCTATTTGTACTTCTAATTGTACTACTACCTGTATTTGTACTACTTGTAATTGTACTACTACCTCTATTTGTACTACTAATTGTACTACTACCTCTATTTGTACTACTTTTAATTGTACTACTACCTCTATTTGTACTACTAATTGTACTACTACCTCTATTTGTACTACTTGTAATTGTACTGCTACCTCTATTTGTACTACTACCTCTATTTGTACTACTAATTGTACTACTACCTCTATTTGTACTACTTGTAATTGTACTACTACCTCTATTTGTACTACTAATTGTACTACTACCTCTATTTGTACTACTTGTAATTGTACTGCTACCTCTATTTGTACTACTAATTGTACTACTACATCTATTTGTACTACTTCTAAGTGTACTACTAATTGTACTACTACCACTGTTTGTACTACTCCTAATTGTACTAGTACTTTTCTACTTCTGTTTCTGCTTCTACTTTGCCATCTACTGCTGCTACTTTGACATCTACTGCTGCTACTTTGACATGTACTGCTGCTACTTTGCCATCTACTGCTGCTACTTTGACATGTACTGCTGCTACTTTGACATGTACTGCTGCTACTTTGACATATACTGCTGCTACTTTGCCATCTACTGCTGCTACTTTGACATGTACTGCTGCTACTTTGACATGTACTGCTGCTACTTTGACATCTACTGCTGCTACTTTGACATGTACTGCTGCTACTTTGACATGTACTGCTGCTACTTTGACATCTACTGCTGCTACTTTGACATCTACTGCTGCTACTTTGACATGTACTGCTGCTACTTTGACATGTACTGCTGCTACTTTGACATCTACTGCTGCTACTTTGACATCTACTGCTGCTACTTTGACATGTACTGCTGCTGCTTTGCCATCTACTGCTGCTACTTTGACATGTACTGCTGCTACTTTGACATGTACTGCTGCTACTTTGACATGTACTGCTGCTACTTTGACATGTACTGCTGCTACTTTGACATGTACTGCTGCTACTTTGACATGTACTGCTGCTACTTTGACATCTACTGCTGCTACTTTGACATCTACTGCTGCTACTTTGACATCTACTGCTGCTACTTTGACATGTACTGCTGCTACTTTGACATGTACTGCTGCTACTTTGACATGTACTGCTGCTACTTTGACATGTACTGCTGCTACTTTGACATGTACTGCTGCTACTTTGACATGTACTGCTGCTACTTTGACATCTACTGCTGCTACTTTGACATCTACTGCTGCTACTTTGACATATACTGCTGCTACTTTGACATATACTGCTGCTACTTTGACATGTACTGCTGCTACTTTGACATGTACTGCTGCTACTTTGACATCTACTGCTGCTACTTTGACATCTACTGCTGCTACTTTGACATGTACTGCTGCTACTTTGACATGTACTGCTGCTACTTTGACATGTACTGCTGCTACTTTGACATGTACTGCTGCTACTTTGACATGTACTGCTGCTACTTTGACATGTACTGCTGCTACTTTGCCATGTACTGCTGCTACTTTGCCATGTACTGCTGCTACTTTGCCATGTACTGCTGCTACTTTGCCATGTACTGCTGCTACTTTGACATGTACTGCTGCTACTTTGCCATGTACTGCTGCTACTTTGACATGTACTGCTGCTACTTTGACATGTACTGCTGCTACTTTGACATGTACTGCTGCTACTTTGACATGTACTGCTGCTACTTTGCCATGTACTGCTGCTACTTTGACATGTACTGCTGCTACTTTGACATGTACTGCTGCTACTTTGACATGTACTGCTGCTACTTTGACATGTACTGCTGCTACTTTGACATGTACTGCTGCTACTTTGACATGTACTGCTGCTACTTTGACATCTACTGCTGCTACTTTGACATCTACTGCTGCTACTTTGACATCTACTGCTGCTACTTTGACATATACTGCTGCTACTTTGCCATGTACTGCTGCTACTTTGCCATGTACTGCTGCTACTTTGACATCTACTGCTGCTACTTTGACATATACTGCTGCTACTTTGACATATACTGCTGCTACTTTGACATCTACTGCTGCTACTTCTGCCTGTACTACTCTTCCATTTTCTACTTATTTTCTCCTGTCACTTCTACTTCTACTTTTAATTTTTCTACTACTTTTTTGCGTGGTATCGCCAGCCTTATTATGGTAACCGGTCAACTCTGGAACTCTCTCCCTCTGTCTGTATTTCCTACTGCCTATGATCTCCAGTGTATTCAAGGTAGGTAGGTAGGTAGGTAGGTAGGAGGTAAGCTAAGCGCTACTCCCGGTCCTTCATGTCAACTCTGGAACTGTCTCCCGCAGTCTGTATTTCCTACTTCCTATGATCTCCAGTCTTTCAAACGCAGTGTCCAGGCATCTCGAAATGAACGCATCTTGAATATGGCTCTCTTTTGTATTGTTTTTCTTTTTATCTTGGAGGGAATAATCTTGCGTGCTGCTGGCCTTTGGTTCCTTCTTTCTTACACACACACACACACACACACACACACACATTAATCCAGTACACACTATGACGTAATAATTTGTGTTGTCACCGCCACACTGCTTCTCTCAGCTCGACCCCTTGAGTATGGCGACGCCTTTGTTTACTTACGATTTACAGCGATTTTATTCAGCTTACGAGAGAGAGAGAGAGAGAGAGAGAGAGAGAGAGAGAGAGAGAGAGAGAGAGAGAGAGAGAGTTGAAAGAAAGGATCAAACGAGAGAATTACATCATATCGTATTGTGTGTGAGAGGCTGGATATTTCTTAACTCCTCTTCCTTGGCGATTTATTTTGCACATTACACCTCGGTATTAATTTGTATGTTATTGACGAAAATCACGTCGGTATTCGATACAAATGGCTTGCCGGAGAATGTTGATGTGTAATGTACGGGATCAATCGCTTAGGTAAAGGTGCTACGAAGCCTGCTAGTGGATGCAAGTGTAAGGCAGCTCTATGATGCTGGTAATAAGGCTCATATCCCAGAGATAAGCGATGGAGCACACACACCAGCCATAAAAATGGATTAACACAAAAGCAAGAGGCTGTCGGCCGGCACCAAGGTTTGAAAATACCCTCCTTAATGTGGCAGATTTCTTAGCACCACTTCCTCGGTAATTAATTTTGTATATTACACAATATTGATTTTCATGTAATCTATCACTTTTGAAATTGACGTAGATTCCATTTATAACATACTGGAGGATTTTATGGTATATGCCGAGTAATCGCCGAGGACGAGACGCGACGGAATCTCTAAGGCCTATATGAGAGATTTCGGCCTAGGTTTTAATGTCGGCACAATTGCAAGTCAGAGAAACATGGAAGAGAATATTAAGGTGTTTGGTGCAAAATAAATCGCTGAAGTAGAGGTGTTAGGGAACGATCAAAGTTTGTTGAAAATTAATTCGTAATATCGCTGGAATGGTGGCCTTCGCACCAGCTTCTTCTAAACGATTCATTTTCAAATGAGGCCTTTCTGTTGGCTTGTATGATATTTATACTTTGCTAATACCGCCATAGTTTGCATCAATCGCACGCAAGAGGATATTAAGGTTGAGTGTGCAAAATAGTTCGCCGAGAAAGAAATGTTACGAAATCTCCTATATGAGAGATTACGGCTTAAATTTAAATCTCGGCACAGTTGCCTCAGTAACACACAATAGAATATTAAGGTGTAATGTGCACAATAAATCGCTGAGGAAGAGGTGTTACGAAGCCTGCCAAGTCGGGGTTGAAAATTAAGCCGTTATCTCGTTGAAATGGAAGGATTCTTAGCATCTTTTTCTGACCATTATATTTTGCATATTACACCTTCCTGTCCTCTTGGTCGTTATTCATATTTTTTCATATAGTCGTAGTTTGTATTAACACACTATTAGAGGATATTAAGGTGCAACAGGAGAAATAAATCGCCGAGGAAGGGATATTACGAATCCTCCAACCGGTGTCCGGGATAACTTTTGAATTTCGAGTTGGTGATTTTGTTGTTTTGTTATGTGTAAATATCTGACGTTATTGACAGTATTGTTGGAAGGTTTTTGAAGTTTTTAAGCTACCTAAATCACCATATATCTATATCTATATCTATATCTGTCTGTCTATCTATCTATCTATATATATCTATATCAGTCAATCTATCTATCTATCTATCTATCTATCTATATATATATATATATCCATCCATCCATCCATCATCCAGTTCTACGTTGCCCCATGAGGAGCGTAGGAGTCCGGGGCTAGGCAGTTTGTCCCGACATTTAAGATGAGAGTGACCAGCCTCACTCATCCCTGAGTGGCATTACGTGAGCCATAAACCCCAACCACCCCTTGGATATAAACCTTCACCGGCTCAATCCGATTGGAGCGCCGTAATTACTCACTAAACCACCAGGTGCCATAATTTGGTTATATGGTTACCACCCAGCGTAGTAAATGGTTTCCTGGTGTACAGGAAACCATTTGGCTTGTCACTCAGTGTAGAGTCACCCACAGGCAGAAGGAAGAGGAAAGAATGAAGGAAAGAAAGACAGAAGAGGGAGTGTAAAGTCACCCGTAGGCAGAAGGACGAGGAAAGAATGAAGGAAAGAAAGACAGAAGAAGATGGAAGGAAAGAAGGATGGAGGAGAGGAAAGGGCAGACATCCGAGAGCAGCACTACATCGAGTGAGTGGATGGTGAGCGTCCCCACCTACCATAAATGTGTGTGTGTGTGTGTGTGTGTGTGTGTGTGTGTGCGTGTGCGTGCGTGCGTGCGTGCGTGCGCGTGCGTGTGTGTGTGTGTGTGTGTGTGTGTGTGTGTGTGTGTGTGCGTGCGTGTGTGTGTGTGTGTGTGTGTGTGTGTGTGTGTGTGTGTGTCTTCCCACCTTCCTTCCCATTCCTTCTTCGTTCTTATCTTCTTCTCCTTCCCTCCCTCTCCTCCTCTCTCCTTTATCCCTCCTTCCCTCCCTCTCCATTTTTTCTCCTTCCCTCTTTGCCAATCTTCCTTCATCCTTTCACCCTCCTTCCCCTCTTTACACTTCCCTCCTCTCCTCCTCTTGTCTTTCCTCTCCTCTTCCTCTCCTCCTCTCCTCGTCTCGTCTTTCCCTTCCCCTTCCTCTCCTCCTCTCTTCCTGTCTTCCTCTCTTCTTGTGTTCCTCTCTTCCTGTCATCCTCTCCTCGTCTCATCTTTCCCTTCCCCTTCCTCTCCTCCTCTCTTCCTGTCTTCCTCTCCTCCTGTCTTCCTGTCTTCCTCTGCTCCTCTCTTCCTGTCTTCCTCTCCTCCTGTGTTCCTCTCCTCCTTCATCCTTTCACCCTCCTTCCCCTCTTTACACTTCCCTCCTCTCCTCCTCTTGTCTTTCCTCTCCTCTTCCTCTCCTCCTCTCCTCGTCTCGTCTTTCCCTTCCCCTTCCTCTCCTCCTCTCTTCCTCTCCTCCTCTCTTCCTGTCTTCCTCTCTTCTTGTGTTCCTCTCTTCCTGTCATCCTCTCCTCGTCTCATCTTTCCCTTCCCCTTCCTCTCCTCCTCTCTTCCTGT
>NW_027642675.1:437500-440000 GCF_032717465.1 Coenobita brevimanus | reverse complement strand
AAAGTTTGGGTAAAACATCTACAGAATAACACGATATGATAACAGAAAGACAGTTGGGTTTTACAAAGGGAAAATCCTGTGTTGGTAATCTATTAAGTTACTATGATAGAGTTGCAGACACATTACAGGACAGAGAAGGATGGGTGGACAGTATCTGTCTAGATATCAAGAAAGCATTTGGCACAGTACCGCACCAAAGACTTTTATGGAGACTGTACCATCAAGGAGGAACCCAAGGCAGCCTGTACTGCTGGATGCAGGATTTTCTCAGAAAAGGAAATGAGAACAGTACTGAGGGGAAATTACTCCTCATGGAGGGAAGTGACTAGCGGAGTTCCACAGGGCTCAGTGCTGGCACCAATTATGTTTTTAGTATAAATATATGATACAGATAGCAACATTGGAAATGAAAGCTATCTACATATGTTTGCTGATGATGCAAAAATACAAAGGGAAATTACTAACACAGATCCTTGCAAAGAGCTGCAAGAGGAATTAAATAAGTTTCATGAATGGTGCAATACATGGCAAATGGAATTGAATGTGGACAAGTGTCATGTAATTAAGTGTGGTAAAAGTGAGAAAAGACCAGATTGGGATTATACGTTACCAAGATCAACCCTACACATATCAGAAAGGGAGAAGAACCAAGGAGTAATTATCAATAACAGACTATCTCCAGCTGACCACATCAGTGAGAAGATATATGTAAACACTGCTTGCTAATATGAGAATAGCATTGACATATATAAATGAAGACATTCTGAGAAAGATAATAACATCATTCATCAGACCAACCCTGGAGTATGCATCAGTAGTCTGGAATCCTCATCTCAAAAAACACATAGACAAGATTGAAAAAGTACAAAGGGCCGCTACAAGATGGATACCAAGCTTAAGGGATCTAAGCTACGAAGAAAGACTAAATAAACTGAATCTACCAACGCTACAGGAGAGAAGGAAAGAGAAGACATTATGCTATACAAATGCATCTGAGGGAAGGAAAAAATAGACATAAATGAATATATAACCTATGGGGAAGCATCAGCAAGAGGACACCGCAAAAAACTACATAAAGAGTGGCGATAAAGACGTAAGGAAATTCAGTTCTCCAAATAGGGTAGTTGATCAGTGGAATGCACTACAGAATGAAATAGTGTGTGCCAAAACTATTTATACATTTAAGGCTATGTATGATAAAAATGGTTTAATACACGGGACAGTACGAGCTGGACTCATTCCTGTTACCATACAATTAGGTAAGAACAATTAGGTAAGAACACAGTACAGCGAACATCTACAAATGATAAGCAGCACACAGGAAAAGAAAATATTAGGGATCTGACAAGTGTGAACGTCGGGGTACAGGGTTGCGAGAGGTAGACCGAGAAATATCTGAGACGAGGTCGTAGAGTGTGACCTCAGGGATAAGGGACTGAATAGGGAGGCTGCCAGAGATCGAGCAGCGTGGAGAGCCATTATGTGACCAAGGCCGACGCATACAAGCTTATAGGAGCCTTTATAAACGATACGATACGATATGATCACAGTACAAAGCATATGATTAAGCAGTAAATAACCTATATAGTGTAGAATCAGAATGCAGTATAGATATCACTGGGAAATAAGCCAGGAATGATGTGATAAACTGTACATTAGGTGGAGAGAATGGACAGCACAATGCTCTGAGTGTCCAGTTGTGAAGTTATATAGAGATTTATGTTACACCACCGCCACTAAGGAATGTAACGACCCTTGAACATCGAGGCAACACAAGAACAACAGCAGTGAGAAAAAAATACCAAAGGAATCAAATGAACCGTAGAAATATTGGCCCGAGTTACCCATGTTCCCCCTCTATTTGCTGGCGATTTTCTTTGTTGCAAGCCCCGCCCCCAAAGCGGTGCCCAGCTGTCTGCGGCCATAACACCCCCCCCCCATGCCTCAGTCAGTATGACAGTACCACCTGAGGCAAATCAGTGTCGCTTTGAGAAAGGGAGGGTGTTGACATGTGTAGGTTTTACCCGTGGCGCCCAACTGTCTGCGGCCACAACACCCCCTCCACCCCATGCCTCAGTCAGTACCACCTGGGGCCCGTCAGTGTCACTATGAGCAAGGGAGGGTGTACTGTAGACGTGTGTCGGTTATACTCGTGGCGCCTGGCTGTCTACCCTTGGGTCTGGACACTCAGTTGCCTGTCTAGGGCGGGAGGGGATGGCTGCATGCGGCTCCTGGGGTTGCAGATGGCAGCCTCCTACTGTGCTAAGCAGTACAGGCTTGCCAACACCTATAACGATTTATTCTGTATATTAAACCTCAATAACCTCTTGTTTGTTACTGATGCAAACTACGAGTATGTCGACGTCAGAGCGACACAAATGACATCACCAGACTGCCAAGGTGCAATAGACAAAATAAATCGCTAAGGAAGAGGTGTTTTGGCGTTGTAGTAGCCTACATATTCCTTGGTCATGTATTCTGCCTGTTATATAATTATTTA